>NC_091221.1:22317874-22398442 GCF_040958095.1 Procambarus clarkii | reverse complement strand
TCGAAATATTGGTAAAAATGAATATATTTACGTAATATCAAACTACATGAAAAACGTGAAAAAAGTCACGATTATACCAAATTTGAGGATTTTAACTTCGAATCATAAAGAGAGGTTTCGTACTATTTAGATCCAAGAAAAGACATATGACAATGTTGTTTCCAATACAAATTATAAAAATCAATGTGTTTTCATTAGAATTAACTAAAATGTTCCTGATTTTCCGTTTATATTACCGATGGAAGATGTCCACGTAAAACCGCTCTAATCCGGCTGAAACGTCGATATATGCAATAAAAACAGAACTTCTCCCCTTTTCAATATCTTAATCAGTATTTTAAAGAGAAACAAATAGATGATTGAAAATAAAGTATTTAAGGTTATAATCTAATCAATTATGTGTTTGCATAATTTTTATTGTATATTTATTGAGTTAATACTAATAAACTGAAAATTCACAAAAACGTGGAAAAACGGCAAAATATTGCCTAATTCGATGATATTTTGATTAAATCACATAAAGGAAAAGGGAATGATAAACGTCAAAATATTGCTAAATTCGATGATTTCTCGTACGAAACAAAATGCAAGAAAACTTGCTTAAAATGCAAAATTATGCGAAAATCTGAGATTTGAAGGCCAAATCACATATCGTGATACTACATGAAATAGTATCGAAATATTGGTAAAAATGAATATATTTACGTAATATCAAACTACATGAAAAACGTGAAAAAAGTCACGATTATACCAAATTTGAGGATTTTAACTTCGAATCATAATGCAAGGTTTCGTATTATTTAGATCCAAGAAAAGACATATGACAATGTTGTTTCCAATACAAATGATAAAAATCAATGTGTTTTCATTAGAATTAACTGAAATGTTCCTGATTTTCCGTTCATATTACCGATGGAAGATGTACACGTAAAACCGCTCTAATCCGGCTGAAACGTCGATATATGCAATAAAAACAGACCTTCTCCCCTTTTCAATATCTTACTCAGTATTTTAAAGAGAAACAAATAGATGATTGTAAATGAAGTATTTAAGGTTATAATCTAATCAATTATGTGTTTGCATCATTTTTATTGTATATTTATTGAGTTAATACTAATAAACTGAAAATTCACAAAAACGTGAAAAAACGGCAAAATATTGCCTAATTCGATGATATTTTGATTAAATCACATAAAGGAAAAGGGAATGATAAACGTCAAAATATTGCTAAATTCGATGATTTCTCGTACGAAACAAAATGCAAGAAAACTTGCTTAAAATGCAATATTATGCGAAATTCTGAGATTTGAAGGCCAAATCACATATCGTGATACTACATGAAATAGTATCGAAATATTGGTAAAAATGAATATATTTACGTAATATCAAACTACATGAAAAACGTGAAAAAAGTCACGATTATACCAAATTTGAGGATTTTAACTTTGAATCATGAAGAGAGGTTTCGTACTATTTAGATCCTTGAAAAGACATATGACAATGTTGTTTCCAATACAAATTATAAAAATCAATGTGTTTTCATTAGAATTAACTAAAATGCTCCTGATTTTCCGTTTATATTACCGATGGAAGATGTCCACGTAAAACCGCTCTAATCCGGCTGAAACGTCGATATATGCAATAAAAACAGAACTTCTCCCCTTTTCAATATCTTAATCAGTATTTTAAAGAGAAACAAATAGATGATTGAAAATGAAGTATTTAAGGTTTTAATCTAATCAATTATGTGTTTGCATCATTTTTATTGTATATTTATTGAGTTAATACTAATAAACTGAAAATTCACAAAAAACGTGGAAAAACGGCAAAATATTGCCTAATTCGATGATATTTTGATTAAATCACATAAAGGAAAAGGGAATGATAAACGTCAAAATATTGCTAAATTCGATGATTTCTCGTACGAAACAAAATGCAAGAAAACTTGCTTAAAATGCAATATTATGCGAAATTCTGAGATTTGAAGGCCAAATCACATATCGTGATACTACATGAAATAGTATCGAAATATTGGTAAAAATGAATATATTTACGTAATATCAAACTACATGAAAAACGTGAAAAAAGTCACGATTATACCAAATTTGAGGATTTTAACTTCGAATCATAAAGAGAGGTTTCGTACTATTTAGATCCAAGAAAAGACATATGACAATGTTGTTTCCAATACAAATTATAAAAATCAATGTGTTTTCATTAGAATTAACTAAAATGTTCCTGATTTTCCGTTTATATTACCGATGGAAGATGTCCACGTAAAACCGCTCTAATCCGGCTGAAACGTCGATATATGCAATAAAAACCGAACTTCTCCCCTTTTCAATATCTTAATCAGTATTTTAAAGAGAAACAAATAGATGATTGAAAATAAAGTATTTAAGGTTATAATCTAATCAA
The DNA here is from genome assembly GCF_040958095.1 of Procambarus clarkii. Classification (NCBI taxonomy): domain Eukaryota; kingdom Metazoa; phylum Arthropoda; class Malacostraca; order Decapoda; family Cambaridae; genus Procambarus; species Procambarus clarkii. Next base: position 22,396,024 of record NC_091221.1, on the reverse strand, counting down.
TTATGTGTTTGCATAATTTTTATTGTATATTTATTGAGTTAATACTAATAAACTGAAAATTCACAAAAACGTGAAAAAACGGCAAAATATTGCCTAATTCGATGATATTTTGATTAAATCACATAAAGGAAAAGGGAATGATAAACGTCAAAATATTGCTAAATTCGATGATTTCTCGTACGAAACAAAATGCAAGAAAACTTGCTTAAAATGCAATATTATGCGAAATTCTGAGATTTGAAGGCCAAATCACATATCGTGATACTACATGAAATAGTATCGAAATATTGGTAAAAATGAATATATTTACGTAATATCAAACTACATGAAAAACGTGAAAAAAGTCACGATTATACCAAATTTGAGGATTTTAACTTTGAATCATGAAGAGAGGTTTCGTACTATTTAGATCCTTGAAAAGACATATGACAATGTTGTTTCCAATACAAATTATAAAAATCAATGTGTTTTCATTAGAATTAACTAAAATGCTCCTGATTTTCCGTTTATATTACCGATGGAAGATGTCCACGTAAAACCGCTCTAATCCGGCTGAAACGTCGATATATGCAATAAAAACAGAACTTCTCCCCTTTTCAATATCTTAATCAGTATTTTAAAGAGAAACAAATAGATGATTGAAAATGAAGTATTTAAGGTTTTAATCTAATCAATTATGTGTTTGCATCATTTTTATTGTATATTTATTGAGTTAATACTAATAAACTGAAAATTCACAAAAAACGTGGAAAAACGGCAAAATATTGCCTAATTCGATGATATTTTGATTAAATCACATAAAGGAAAAGGGAATGATAAACGTCAAAATATTGCTAAATTCGATGATTTCTCGTACGAAACAAAATGCAAGAAAACTTGCTTAAAATGCAATATTATGCGAAATTCTGAGATTTGAAGGCCAAATCACATATCGTGATACTACATGAAATAGTATCGAAATATTGGTAAAAATGAATATATTTACGTAATATCAAACTACATGAAAAACGTGAAAAAAGTCACGATTATACCAAATTTGAGGATTTTAACTTCGAATCATAAAGAGAGGTTTCGTACTATTTAGATCCAAGAAAAGACATATGACAATGTTGTTTCCAATACAAATTATAAAAATCAATGTGTTTTCATTAGAATTAACTAAAATGTTCCTGATTTTCCGTTTATATTACCGATGGAAGATGTCCACGTAAAACCGCTCTAATCCGGCTGAAACGTCGATATATGCAATAAAAACCGAACTTCTCCCCTTTTCAATATCTTAATCAGTATTTTAAAGAGAAACAAATAGATGATTGAAAATAAAGTATTTAAGGTTATAATCTAATCAATTATGTGTTTGCATAATTTTTATTGTATATTTATTGAGTTAATACTAATAAACTGAAAATTCACAAAAACGTGGAAAAACGGCAAAATATTGCCTAATTCGATGATATTTTGATTAAATCACATAAAGGAAAAGGGAATGATAAACGTCAAAATATTGCTAAATTCGATGATTTCTCGTACGAAACAAAATGCAAGAAAACTTGCTTAAAATGCAAAATTATGCGAAAATCTGAGATTTGAAGGCCAAATCACATATCGTGATACTACATGAAATAGTATCGAAATATTGGTAAAAATGAATATATTTACGTAATATCAAACTACATGAAAAACGTGAAAAAAGTCACGATTATACCAAATTTGAGGATTTTAACTTCGAATCATAATGCAAGGTTTCGTATTATTTAGATCCAAGAAAAGACATATGACAATGTTGTTTCCAATACAAATGATAAAAATCAATGTGTTTTCATTAGAATTAACTGAAATGTTCCTGATTCTCCGTTCATATTACCGATGGAAGATGTACACGTAAAACCGCTCTAATCCGGCTGAAACGTCGATATATGCAATAAAAACAGACCTTCTCCCCTTTTCAATATCTTACTCAGTATTTTAAAGAGAAACAAATAGATGATTGTAAATGAAGTATTTAAGGTTATAATCTAATCAATTATGTGTTTGCATCATTTTTATTGTATATTTATTGAGTTAATACTAATAAACTGAAAATTCACAAAAACGTGAAAAAACGGCAAAATATTGCCTAATTCGATGATATTTTGATTAAATCACATAAAGGAAAAGGGAATGATAAACGTCAAAATATTGCTAAATTCGATGATTTCTCGTACGAAACAAAATGCAAGAAAACTTGCTTAAAATGCAAAATTATGCGAAAATCTGAGATTTGAAGGCCAAATCACATATCGTGATACTACATGAAATAGTATCGAAATATTGGTAAAAATGAATATATTTACGTAATATCAAACTACATGAAAAACGTGAAAAAAGTCACGATTATACCAAATTTGAGGATTTTAACTTCGAATCATAATGCAAGGTTTCGTATTATTTAGATCCAAGAAAAGACATATGACAATGTTGTTTCCAATACAAATGATAAAAATCAATGTGTTTTCATTAGAATTAACTGAAATGTTCCTGATTTTCCGTTCATATTACCGATGGAAGATGTACACGTAAAACCGCTCTAATCCGGCTGAAACGTCGATATATGCAATAAAAACAGACCTTCTCCCCTTTTCAATATCTTACTCAGTATTTTAAAGAGAAACAAATAGATGATTGTAAATGAAGTATTTAAGGTTATAATCTAATCAATTATGTGTTTGCATCATTTTTATTGTATATTTATTGAGTTAATACTAATAAACTGAAAATTCACAAAAACGTGAAAAAACGGCAAAATATTGCCTAATTCGATGATATTTTGATTAAATCACATAAAGGAAAAGGGAATGATAAACGTCAAAATATTGCTAAATTCGATGATTTCTCGTACGAAACAAAATGCAAGAAAACTTGCTTAAAATGCAATATTATGCGAAATTCTGAGATTTGAAGGCCAAATCACATATCGTGATACTACATGAAATAGTATCGAAATATTGGTAAAAATGAATATATTTACGTAATATCAAACTACATGAAAAACGTGAAAAAAGTCACGATTATACCAAATTTGAGGATTTTAACTTTGAATCATGAAGAGAGGTTTCGTACTATTTAGATCCTTGAAAAGACATATGACAATGTTGTTTCCAATACAAATTATAAAAATCAATGTGTTTTCATTAGAATTAACTAAAATGCTCCTGATTTTCCGTTTATATTACCGATGGAAGATGTCCACGTAAAACCGCTCTAATCCGGCTGAAACGTCGATATATGCAATAAAAACAGAACTTCTCCCCTTTTCAATATCTTAATCAGTATTTTAAAGAGAAACAAATAGATGATTGAAAATGAAGTATTTAAGGTTTTAATCTAATCAATTATGTGTTTGCATCATTTTTATTGTATATTTATTGAGTTAATACTAATAAACTGAAAATTCACAAAAAACGTGGAAAAACGGCAAAATATTGCCTAATTCGATGATATTTTGATTAAATCACATAAAGGAAAAGGGAATGATAAACGTCAAAATATTGCTAAATTCGATGATTTCTCGTACGAAACAAAATGCAAGAAAACTTGCTTAAAATGCAATATTATGCGAAATTCTGAGATTTGAAGGCCAAATCACATATCGTGATACTACATGAAATAGTATCGAAAAATTGGTAAAAATGAATATATTTACGTAATATCAAACTACATGAAAAACGTGAAAAAAGTCACGATTATACCAAATTTGAGGATTTTAACTTCGAATCATAAAGAGAGGTTTCGTACTATTTAGATCCAAGAAAAGACATATGACAATGTTGTTTCCAATACAAATTATAAAAATCAATGTGTTTTCATTAGAATTAACTAAAATGTTCCTGATTTTCCGTTTATATTACCGATGGAAGATGTCCACGTAAAACCGCTCTAATCCGGCTGAAACGTCGATATATGCAATAAAAACCGAACTTCTCCCCTTTTCAATATCTTAATCAGTATTTTAAAGAGAAACAAATAGATGATTGAAAATAAAGTATTTAAGGTTATAATCTAATCAATTATGTGTTTGCATAATTTTTATTGTATATTTATTGAGTTAATACTAATAAACTGAAAATTCACAAAAACGTGAAAAAACGGCAAAATATTGCCTAATTCGATGATATTTTGATTAAATCACATGAAGGAAAAGGGAATGATAAACGTCAAAATATTGCTAAATTCGATGATTTCTCGTACGAAACAAAATGCAAGAAAACTTGCTTAAAATGCAATATTATGCGAAATTCTGAGATTTGAAGGCCAAATCACATATCGTGATACTACATGAAATAGTATCGAAATATTGGTAAAAATGAATATATTTACGTAATATCAAACTACATGAAAAACGTGAAAAAAGTCACGATTATACCAAATTTGAGGATTTTAACTTTGAATCATGAAGAGAGGTTTCGTACTATTTAGATCCTTGAAAAGACATATGACAATGTTGTTTCCAATACAAATTATAAAAATCAATGTGTTTTCATTAGAATTAACTAAAATGCTCCTGATTTTCCGTTTATATTACCGATGGAAGATGTCCACGTAAAACCGCTCTAATCCGGCTGAAACGTCGATATATGCAATAAAAACAGAACTTCTCCCCTTTTCAATATCTTAATCAGTATTTTAAAGAGAAACAAATAGATGATTGAAAATGAAGTATTTAAGGTTTTAATCTAATCAATTATGTGTTTGCATCATTTTTATTGTATATTTATTGAGTTAATACTAATAAACTGAAAATTCACAAAAAACGTGGAAAAACGGCAAAATATTGCCTAATTCGATGATATTTTGATTAAATCACATAAAGGAAAAGGGAATGATAAACGTCAAAATATTGCTAAATTCGATGATTTCTCGTACGAAACAAAATGCAAGAAAACTTGCTTAAAATGCAATATTATGCGAAATTCTGAGATTTGAAGGCCAAATCACATATCGTGATACTACATGAAATAGTATCGAAATATTGGTAAAAATGAATATATTTACGTAATATCAAACTACATGAAAAACGTGAAAAAAGTCACGATTATACCAAATTTGAGGATTTTAACTTCGAATCATAAAGAGAGGTTTCGTACTATTTAGATCCAAGAAAAGACATATGACAATGTTGTTTCCAATACAAATTATAAAAATCAATGTGTTTTCATTAGAATTAACTAAAATGTTCCTGATTTTCCGTTTATATTACCGATGGAAGATGTCCACGTAAAACCGCTCTAATCCGGCTGAAACGTCGATATATGCAATAAAAACCGAACTTCTCCCCTTTTCAATATCTTAATCAGTATTTTAAAGAGAAACAAATAGATGATTGAAAATAAAGTATTTAAGGTTATAATCTAATCAATTATGTGTTTGCATAATTTTTATTGTATATTTATTGAGTTAATACTAATAAACTGAAAATTCACAAAAACGTGGAAAAACGGCAAAATATTGCCTAATTCGATGATATTTTGATTAAATCACATAAAGGAAAAGGGAATGATAAACGTCAAAATATTGCTAAATTCGATGATTTCTCGTACGAAACAAAATGCAAGAAAACTTGCTTAAAATGCAAAATTATGCGAAAATCTGAGATTTGAAGGCCAAATCACATATCGTGATACTACATGAAATAGTATCGAAATATTGGTAAAAATGAATATATTTACGTAATATCAAACTACATGAAAAACGTGAAAAAAGTCACGATTATACCAAATTTGAGGATTTTAACTTCGAATCATAATGCAAGGTTTCGTATTATTTAGATCCAAGAAAAGACATATGACAATGTTGTTTCCAATACAAATGATAAAAATCAATGTGTTTTCATTAGAATTAACTGAAATGTTCCTGATTCTCCGTTCATATTACCGATGGAAGATGTACACGTAAAACCGCTCTAATCCGGCTGAAACGTCGATATATGCAATAAAAACAGACCTTCTCCCCTTTTCAATATCTTACTCAGTATTTTAAAGAGAAACAAATAGATGATTGTAAATGAAGTATTTAAGGTTATAATCTAATCAATTATGTGTTTGCATCATTTTTATTGTATATTTATTGAGTTAATACTAATAAACTGAAAATTCACAAAAACGTGAAAAAACGGCAAAATATTGCCTAATTCGATGATATTTTGATTAAATCACATAAAGGAAAAGGGAATGATAAACGTCAAAATATTGCTAAATTCGATGATTTCTCGTACGAAACAAAATGCAAGAAAACTTGCTTAAAATGCAAAATTATGCGAAAATCTGAGATTTGAAGGCCAAATCACATATCGTGATACTACATGAAATAGTATCGAAATATTGGTAAAAATGAATATATTTACGTAATATCAAACTACATGAAAAACGTGAAAAAAGTCACGATTATACCAAATTTGAGGATTTTAACTTCGAATCATAATGCAAGGTTTCGTATTATTTAGATCCAAGAAAAGACATATGACAATGTTGTTTCCAATACAAATGATAAAAATCAATGTGTTTTCATTAGAATTAACTGAAATGTTCCTGATTTTCCGTTCATATTACCGATGGAAGATGTACACGTAAAACCGCTCTAATCCGGCTGAAACGTCGATATATGCAATAAAAACAGACCTTCTCCCCTTTTCAATATCTTACTCAGTATTTTAAAGAGAAACAAATAGATGATTGTAAATGAAGTATTTAAGGTTATAATCTAATCAATTATGTGTTTGCATCATTTTTATTGTATATTTATTGAGTTAATACTAATAAACTGAAAATTCACAAAAACGTGAAAAAACGGCAAAATATTGCCTAATTCGATGATATTTTGATTAAATCACATAAAGGAAAAGGGAATGATAAACGTCAAAATATTGCTAAATTCGATGATTTCTCGTACGAAACAAAATGCAAGAAAACTTGCTTAAAATGCAATATTATGCGAAATTCTGAGATTTGAAGGCCAAATCACATATCGTGATACTACATGAAATAGTATCGAAATATTGGTAAAAATGAATATATTTACGTAATATCAAACTACATGAAAAACGTGAAAAAAGTCACGATTATACCAAATTTGAGGATTTTAACTTTGAATCATGAAGAGAGGTTTCGTACTATTTAGATCCTTGAAAAGACATATGACAATGTTGTTTCCAATACAAATTATAAAAATCAATGTGTTTTCATTAGAATTAACTAAAATGCTCCTGATTTTCCGTTTATATTACCGATGGAAGATGTCCACGTAAAACCGCTCTAATCCGGCTGAAACGTCGATATATGCAATAAAAACAGAACTTCTCCCCTTTTCAATATCTTAATCAGTATTTTAAAGAGAAACAAATAGATGATTGAAAATGAAGTATTTAAGGTTTTAATCTAATCAATTATGTGTTTGCATCATTTTTATTGTATATTTATTGAGTTAATACTAATAAACTGAAAATTCACAAAAAACGTGGAAAAACGGCAAAATATTGCCTAATTCGATGATATTTTGATTAAATCACATAAAGGAAAAGGGAATGATAAACGTCAAAATATTGCTAAATTCGATGATTTCTCGTACGAAACAAAATGCAAGAAAACTTGCTTAAAATGCAATATTATGCGAAATTCTGAGATTTGAAGGCCAAATCACATATCGTGATACTACATGAAATAGTATCGAAATATTGGTAAAAATGAATATATTTACGTAATATCAAACTACATGAAAAACGTGAAAAAAGTCACGATTATACCAAATTTGAGGATTTTAACTTCGAATCATAAAGAGAGGTTTCGTACTATTTAGATCCAAGAAAAGACATATGACAATGTTGTTTCCAATACAAATTATAAAAATCAATGTGTTTTCATTAGAATTAACTAAAATGTTCCTGATTTTCCGTTTATATTACCGATGGAAGATGTCCACGTAAAACCGCTCTAATCCGGCTGAAACGTCGATATATGCAATAAAAACCGAACTTCTCCCCTTTTCAATATCTTAATCAGTATTTTAAAGAGAAACAAATAGATGATTGAAAATAAAGTATTTAAGGTTATAATCTAATCAATTATGTGTTTGCATAATTTTTATTGTATATTTATTGAGTTAATACTAATAAACTGAAAATTCACAAAAACGTGGAAAAACGGCAAAATATTGCCTAATTCGATGATATTTTGATTAAATCACATAAAGGAAAAGGGAATGATAAACGTCAAAATATTGCTAAATTCGATGATTTCTCGTACGAAACAAAATGCAAGAAAACTTGCTTAAAATGCAAAATTATGCGAAAATCTGAGATTTGAAGGCCAAATCACATATCGTGATACTACATGAAATAGTATCGAAATATTGGTAAAAATGAATATATTTACGTAATATCAAACTACATGAAAAACGTGAAAAAAGTCACGATTATACCAAATTTGAGGATTTTAACTTCGAATCATAATGCAAGGTTTCGTATTATTTAGATCCAAGAAAAGACATATGACAATGTTGTTTCCAATACAAATGATAAAAATCAATGTGTTTTCATTAGAATTAACTGAAATGTTCCTGATTCTCCGTTCATATTACCGATGGAAGATGTACACGTAAAACCGCTCTAATCCGGCTGAAACGTCGATATATGCAATAAAAACAGACCTTCTCCCCTTTTCAATATCTTACTCAGTATTTTAAAGAGAAACAAATAGATGATTGTAAATGAAGTATTTAAGGTTATAATCTAATCAATTATGTGTTTGCATCATTTTTATTGTATATTTATTGAGTTAATACTAATAAACTGAAAATTCACAAAAACGTGAAAAAACGGCAAAATATTGCCTAATTCGATGATATTTTGATTAAATCACATAAAGGAAAAGGGAATGATAAACGTCAAAATATTGCTAAATTCGATGATTTCTCGTACGAAACAAAATGCAAGAAAACTTGCTTAAAATGCAATATTATGCGAAATTCTGAGATTTGAAGGCCAAATCACATATCGTGATACTACATGAAATAGTATCGAAATATTGGTAAAAATGAATATATTTACGTAATATCAAACTACATGAAAAACGTGAAAAAAGTCACGATTATACCAAATTTGAGGATTTTAACTTTGAATCATGAAGAGAGGTTTCGTACTATTTAGATCCTTGAAAAGACATATGACAATGTTGTTTCCAATACAAATTATAAAAATCAATGTGTTTTCATTAGAATTAACTAAAATGCTCCTGATTTTCCGTTTATATTACCGATGGAAGATGTCCACGTAAAACCGCTCTAATCCGGCTGAAACGTCGATATATGCAATAAAAACAGAACTTCTCCCCTTTTCAATATCTTAATCAGTATTTTAAAGAGAAACAAATAGATGATTGAAAATGAAGTATTTAAGGTTTTAATCTAATCAATTATGTGTTTGCATCATTTTTATTGTATATTTATTGAGTTAATACTAATAAACTGAAAATTCACAAAAAACGTGGAAAAACGGCAAAATATTGCCTAATTCGATGATATTTTGATTAAATCACATAAAGGAAAAGGGAATGATAAACGTCAAAATATTGCTAAATTCGATGATTTCTCGTACGAAACAAAATGCAAGAAAACTTGCTTAAAATGCAATATTATGCGAAATTCTGAGATTTGAAGGCCAAATCACATATCGTGATACTACATGAAATAGTATCGAAATATTGGTAAAAATGAATATATTTACGTAATATCAAACTACATGAAAAACGTGAAAAAAGTCACGATTATACCAAATTTGAGGATTTTAACTTCGAATCATAAAGAGAGGTTTCGTACTATTTAGATCCAAGAAAAGACATATGACAATGTTGTTTCCAATACAAATTATAAAAATCAATGTGTTTTCATTAGAATTAACTAAAATGTTCCTGATTTTCCGTTTATATTACCGATGGAAGATGTCCACGTAAAACCGCTCTAATCCGGCTGAAACGTCGATATATGCAATAAAAACCGAACTTCTCCCCTTTTCAATATCTTAATCAGTATTTTAAAGAGAAACAAATAGATGATTGAAAATAAAGTATTTAAGGTTATAATCTAATCAATTATGTGTTTGCATAATTTTTATTGTATATTTATTGAGTTAATACTAATAAACTGAAAATTCACAAAAACGTGGAAAAACGGCAAAATATTGCCTAATTCGATGATATTTTGATTAAATCACATAAAGGAAAAGGGAATGATAAACGTCAAAATATTGCTAAATTCGATGATTTCTCGTACGAAACAAAATGCAAGAAAACTTGCTTAAAATGCAAAATTATGCGAAAATCTGAGATTTGAAGGCCAAATCACATATCGTGATACTACATGAAATAGTATCGAAATATTGGTAAAAATGAATATATTTACGTAATATCAAACTACATGAAAAACGTGAAAAAAGTCACGATTATACCAAATTTGAGGATTTTAACTTCGAATCATAATGCAAGGTTTCGTATTATTTAGATCCAAGAAAAGACATATGACAATGTTGTTTCCAATACAAATGATAAAAATCAATGTGTTTTCATTAGAATTAACTGAAATGTTCCTGATTCTCCGTTCATATTACCGATGGAAGATGTACACGTAAAACCGCTCTAATCCGGCTGAAACGTCGATATATGCAATAAAAACAGACCTTCTCCCCTTTTCAATATCTTACTCAGTATTTTAAAGAGAAACAAATAGATGATTGTAAATGAAGTATTTAAGGTTATAATCTAATCAATTATGTGTTTGCATCATTTTTATTGTATATTTATTGAGTTAATACTAATAAACTGAAAATTCACAAAAACGTGAAAAAACGGCAAAATATTGCCTAATTCGATGATATTTTGATTAAATCACATAAAGGAAAAGGGAATGATAAACGTCAAAATATTGCTAAATTCGATGATTTCTCGTACGAAACAAAATGCAAGAAAACTTGCTTAAAATGCAAAATTATGCGAAAATCTGAGATTTGAAGGCCAAATCACATATCGTGATACTACATGAAATAGTATCGAAATATTGGTAAAAATGAATATATTTACGTAATATCAAACTACATGAAAAACGTGAAAAAAGTCACGATTATACCAAATTTGAGGATTTTAACTTCGAATCATAATGCAAGGTTTCGTATTATTTAGATCCAAGAAAAGACATATGACAATGTTGTTTCCAATACAAATGATAAAAATCAATGTGTTTTCATTAGAATTAACTGAAATGTTCCTGATTTTCCGTTCATATTACCGATGGAAGATGTACACGTAAAACCGCTCTAATCCGGCTGAAACGTCGATATATGCAATAAAAACAGACCTTCTCCCCTTTTCAATATCTTACTCAGTATTTTAAAGAGAAACAAATAGATGATTGTAAATGAAGTATTTAAGGTTATAATCTAATCAATTATGTGTTTGCATCATTTTTATTGTATATTTATTGAGTTAATACTAATAAACTGAAAATTCACAAAAACGTGAAAAAACGGCAAAATATTGCCTAATTCGATGATATTTTGATTAAATCACATAAAGGAAAAGGGAATGATAAACGTCAAAATATTGCTAAATTCGATGATTTCTCGTACGAAACAAAATGCAAGAAAACTTGCTTAAAATGCAATATTATGCGAAATTCTGAGATTTGAAGGCCAAATCACATATCGTGATACTACATGAAATAGTATCGAAATATTGGTAAAAATGAATATATTTACGTAATATCAAACTACATGAAAAACGTGAAAAAAGTCACGATTATACCAAATTTGAGGATTTTAACTTTGAATCATGAAGAGAGGTTTCGTACTATTTAGATCCTTGAAAAGACATATGACAATGTTGTTTCCAATACAAATTATAAAAATCAATGTGTTTTCATTAGAATTAACTAAAATGCTCCTGATTTTCCGTTTATATTACCGATGGAAGATGTCCACGTAAAACCGCTCTAATCCGGCTGAAACGTCGATATATGCAATAAAAACAGAACTTCTCCCCTTTTCAATATCTTAATCAGTATTTTAAAGAGAAACAAATAGATGATTGAAAATGAAGTATTTAAGGTTTTAATCTAATCAATTATGTGTTTGCATCATTTTTATTGTATATTTATTGAGTTAATACTAATAAACTGAAAATTCACAAAAAACGTGGAAAAACGGCAAAATATTGCCTAATTCGATGATATTTTGATTAAATCACATAAAGGAAAAGGGAATGATAAACGTCAAAATATTGCTAAATTCGATGATTTCTCGTACGAAACAAAATGCAAGAAAACTTGCTTAAAATGCAATATTATGCGAAATTCTGAGATTTGAAGGCCAAATCACATATCGTGATACTACATGAAATAGTATCGAAATATTGGTAAAAATGAATATATTTACGTAATATCAAACTACATGAAAAACGTGAAAAAAGTCACGATTATACCAAATTTGAGGATTTTAACTTCGAATCATAAAGAGAGGTTTCGTACTATTTAGATCCAAGAAAAGACATATGACAATGTTGTTTCCAATACAAATTATAAAAATCAATGTGTTTTCATTAGAATTAACTAAAATGTTCCTGATTTTCCGTTTATATTACCGATGGAAGATGTCCACGTAAAACCGCTCTAATCCGGCTGAAACGTCGATATATGCAATAAAAACCGAACTTCTCCCCTTTTCAATATCTTAATCAGTATTTTAAAGAGAAACAAATAGATGATTGAAAATAAAGTATTTAAGGTTATAATCTAATCAATTATGTGTTTGCATAATTTTTATTGTATATTTATTGAGTTAATACTAATAAACTGAAAATTCACAAAAACGTGGAAAAACGGCAAAATATTGCCTAATTCGATGATATTTTGATTAAATCACATAAAGGAAAAGGGAATGATAAACGTCAAAATATTGCTAAATTCGATGATTTCTCGTACGAAACAAAATGCAAGAAAACTTGCTTAAAATGCAAAATTATGCGAAAATCTGAGATTTGAAGGCCAAATCACATATCGTGATACTACATGAAATAGTATCGAAATATTGGTAAAAATGAATATATTTACGTAATATCAAACTACATGAAAAACGTGAAAAAAGTCACGATTATACCAAATTTGAGGATTTTAACTTCGAATCATAATGCAAGGTTTCGTATTATTTAGATCCAAGAAAAGACATATGACAATGTTGTTTCCAATACAAATGATAAAAATCAATGTGTTTTCATTAGAATTAACTGAAATGTTCCTGATTCTCCGTTCATATTACCGATGGAAGATGTACACGTAAAACCGCTCTAATCCGGCTGAAACGTCGATATATGCAATAAAAACAGACCTTCTCCCCTTTTCAATATCTTACTCAGTATTTTAAAGAGAAACAAATAGATGATTGTAAATGAAGTATTTAAGGTTATAATCTAATCAATTATGTGTTTGCATCATTTTTATTGTATATTTATTGAGTTAATACTAATAAACTGAAAATTCACAAAAACGTGAAAAAACGGCAAAATATTGCCTAATTCGATGATATTTTGATTAAATCACATAAAGGAAAAGGGAATGATAAACGTCAAAATATTGCTAAATTCGATGATTTCTCGTACGAAACAAAATGCAAGAAAACTTGCTTAAAATGCAATATTATGCGAAATTCTGAGATTTGAAGGCCAAATCACATATCGTGATACTACATGAAATAGTATCGAAATATTGGTAAAAATGAATATATTTACGTAATATCAAACTACATGAAAAACGTGAAAAAAGTCACGATTATACCAAATTTGAGGATTTTAACTTTGAATCATGAAGAGAGGTTTCGTACTATTTAGATCCTTGAAAAGACATATGACAATGTTGTTTCCAATACAAATTATAAAAATCAATGTGTTTTCATTAGAATTAACTAAAATGCTCCTGATTTTCCGTTTATATTACCGATGGAAGATGTCCACGTAAAACCGCTCTAATCCGGCTGAAACGTCGATATATGCAATAAAAACAGAACTTCTCCCCTTTTCAATATCTTAATCAGTATTTTAAAGAGAAACAAATAGATGATTGAAAATGAAGTATTTAAGGTTTTAATCTAATCAATTATGTGTTTGCATCATTTTTATTGTATATTTATTGAGTTAATACTAATAAACTGAAAATTCACAAAAAACGTGGAAAAACGGCAAAATATTGCCTAATTCGATGATATTTTGATTAAATCACATAAAGGAAAAGGGAATGATAAACGTCAAAATATTGCTAAATTCGATGATTTCTCGTACGAAACAAAATGCAAGAAAACTTGCTTAAAATGCAATATTATGCGAAATTCTGAGATTTGAAGGCCAAATCACATATCGTGATACTACATGAAATAGTATCGAAATATTGGTAAAAATGAATATATTTACGTAATATCAAACTACATGAAAAACGTGAAAAAAGTCACGATTATACCAAATTTGAGGATTTTAACTTCGAATCATAAAGAGAGGTTTCGTACTATTTAGATCCAAGAAAAGACATATGACAATGTTGTTTCCAATACAAATTATAAAAATCAATGTGTTTTCATTAGAATTAACTAAAATGTTCCTGATTTTCCGTTTATATTACCGATGGAAGATGTCCACGTAAAACCGCTCTAATCCGGCTGAAACGTCGATATATGCAATAAAAACCGAACTTCTCCCCTTTTCAATATCTTAATCAGTATTTTAAAGAGAAACAAATAGATGATTGAAAATAAAGTATTTAAGGTTATAATCTAATCAATTATGTGTTTGCATAATTTTTATTGTATATTTATTGAGTTAATACTAATAAACTGAAAATTCACAAAAACGTGGAAAAACGGCAAAATATTGCCTAATTCGATGATATTTTGATTAAATCACATAAAGGAAAAGGGAATGATAAACGTCAAAATATTGCTAAATTCGATGATTTCTCGTACGAAACAAAATGCAAGAAAACTTGCTTAAAATGCAAAATTATGCGAAAATCTGAGATTTGAAGGCCAAATCACATATCGTGATACTACATGAAATAGTATCGAAATATTGGTAAAAATGAATATATTTACGTAATATCAAACTACATGAAAAACGTGAAAAAAGTCACGATTATACCAAATTTGAGGATTTTAACTTCGAATCATAATGCAAGGTTTCGTATTATTTAGATCCAAGAAAAGACATATGACAATGTTGTTTCCAATACAAATGATAAAAATCAATGTGTTTTCATTAGAATTAACTGAAATGTTCCTGATTTTCCGTTCATATTACCGATGGAAGATGTACACGTAAAACCGCTCTAATCCGGCTGAAACGTCGATATATGCAATAAAAACAGAACTTCTCCCCTTTTCAATATCTTACTCAGTATTTTAAAGAGAAACAAATAGATGATTGTAAATGAAGTATTTAAGGTCATAATCTAATCAATTATGTGTTTGCATCATTTTTATTGTATATTTATTGAGTTAATACTAATAAACTGAAAATTCACAAAAACGTGGGAAAACGGTAAAATATTGCCTAATTCGATGATATTTTGATTAAATCACATAAAGGAAAAGGGAATGATAAACGTCAAAATATTGCTAAATTCGATGATTTCTCGTACGAAACAAAATGCAAGAAAACTTGCTTAAAATGCAATATTATGCGAAATTCTGAGATTTGAAGGCCAAATCACATATCGTGATACTACATGAAATAGTATCGAAATATTGGTAAAAATGAATATATTTACGTAATATCAAACTACATGAAAAACGTGAAAAAGTCACGATTATACCAAATTTGAGGATTTTAACTTCGAATCATAAAGCGAGGTTTCGTACTATTTAGATCCATGAAAAGACATATGACAATGTTGTTTCCAATACAAATTATAAAAATCAATGTGTTTTCATTAGAATTAACTAAAATGTTCCTGATTTTCCGTTTATATTACCGATGGAAGATGTACACGTAAAACCGCTCTAATCCGGCTGAAACGTCGATATATGCAATAAAAACAGAACTTCTCCCCTTTTCAATATCTTACTCAGTATTTTAAAGAGAAACAAATAGATGATTGAAAATGAAGTATTTAAGGTTATAATCTAATCAATTATGTGTTTGCATCATTTTTATTGTATATTTATTGAGTTAATACTAATAAACAGAAAATTCACCAAAACGTGGAAAAACGGCAAAATATTGCCTAATTTGATGATATTTTGATTAAATCACATAAAGGAAAAGGGAATGGTAAACGTCAAAATATTGCTAAATTCGATGATTTCTCGTACGAAACAAAATGCAAGAAAACTTGCTTAAAATGCAATATTATGCGAAATTCTGAGATTTGAAGGCCAAATCACATATCGTGATACAACATGAAATAGTATCGAAATATTGGTAAAAATGAATATATTTACGTAATATCAAACTACATGAAAAACGTGAAAAAAGTCACGATTATACCAAATTTGAGGATTTTAACTTCGAATCATAAAGAGAGGTTTCGTACTATTTATATCCTTGAAAAGACATATGACAATGTTGTTTCCAATACAAATGATAAAAATCAATGTGTTTTCATTAGAATTAACTAAAATGTTCCTGATTTTCCGGTTATATTACCGATGGAAGATGTCCACGTAAAACCGCTCTAATCCGGCTGAAACGTCGATATATGCAATAAAAACAGAACTTCTCCCCTTTTCAATATCTTAATCAGTATTTTAAAGAGAAACAAATAGATGATTGAAAATTAAGTATTTAAGGTTATAATCTAATCAATTATGTGTTTGCATCATTTTTATTGTATATTTATTGAGTTAATACTAATAAACTAAAAATTCACAAAAACGTGGGAAAACGGTAAAATATTGCCTAATTCGATAATATTTTGATTAAATCACATAAAGGAAAAGGGAATGATAAACGTCAAAATATTGCTAAATTCGATGATTTCTCGTACGAAACAAAATGCAAGAAAACTTGCTTAAAATGCAATATTATGCGAAATTCTGAGATTTGAAGGCCAAATCACATATCGTGATACTACATGAAATAGTATCGAAATATTGGTTAAAAATGAATATATTTACGTAATATCAAACTACATGAAAAACGTGAAAAAAGTCACGATTATACCAAATTTGAGGATTTTAACTTCGAATCATAATGCAAGGTTTCGTATTATTTAGATCCAAAAAAAGACATATGACAATGTTGTTTCCAAAACAAATGATAAAAATCAATGTGTTTTCATTAGAATTAACTGAAATGTTCCTGATTTTCCGTTCATATTACCGATGGAAGATGTACACGTAAAACCGCTCTAATCCGGCTGAAACGTCGATATATGCAATAAAAACAGAACTTCTCCCCTTTTCAATATCTTACTCAGTATTTTAAAGAGAAACAAATAGATGATTGTAAATGAAGTATTTAAGGTTATAATCTAATCAATTATGTGTTTGCATCATTTTTATTGTATATTTATTGAGTTAATACTAATAAACTGAAAATTCACAAAAACGTGGAAAAACGGCAAAATATTGCCTAATTCGATGATATTTTGATTAAATCACATAAAGGAAAAGGGAATGATAAACGTCAAAATATTGCTAAATTCGATGATTTCTCGTACGAAACAAAATGCAAGAAAACTTGATTAAAATGCAATATTATGCGAAATTCTGAGATTTGAAGGCCAAATCACATATCGTGATACTACATGAAATAGTATCGAAATATTGGTAAAAATGAATATATTTACGTAATATCAAACTACATGAAAAACGTGAAAAAAGTCACGATTATACCAAATTTGAGGATTTTAACTTTGAATCATGAAGAGAGGTTTCGTACTATTTAGATCCTTGAAAAGACATATGACAATGTTGTTTCCAATACAAATTATAAAAATCAATGTGTTTTCATTAGAATTAACTAAAATGCTCCTGATTTTCCGTTTATATTACCGATGGAAGATGTCCACGTAAAACCGCTCTAATCCGGCTGAAACGTCGATATATGCAATAAAAACAGAACTTCTCCCCTTTTCAATATCTTAATCAGTATTTTAAAGAGAAACAAATAGATGATTGAAAATGAAGTATTTAAGGTTATAATCTAATTAATTATGTGTTTGCATCATTTTTATTGTATATTTATTGAGTTAATACTAATAAACTGAAAATTCACAAAAACGTGGGAAAACGGTAAAATATTGCCTAATTCGATAATATTTTGATTAAATCACATAAAGGAAAAGGGAATGATAAACGTCAAAATATTGCTAAATTCGATGATTTCTCGTACGAAACAAAATGCAAGAAAACTTGCTTAAAATGCAATATTATGCGAAATTCTGAGATTTGAAGGCCAAATCACATATCGTGATACTACATGAAATAGTATCGAAATATTGGTTAAAAATGAATATATTTACGTAATATCAAACTACATGAAAAACGTGAAAAAAGTCACGATTATACCAAATTTGAGGATTTTAACTTCGAATCATAATGCAAGGTTTCGTATTATTTAGATCCAAAAAAAGACATATGACAATGTTGTTTCCAAAACAAATGATAAAAATCAATGTGTTTTCATTAGAATTAACTGAAATGTTCCTGATTTTCCGTTCATATTACCGATGGAAGATGTACACGTAAAACCGCTCTAATCCGGCTGAAACGTCGATATATGCAATAAAAACCGAACTTCTCCCCTTTTCAATATCTTAATCAGTATTTTAAAGAGAAACAAATAGATGATTGAAAATAAAGTATTTAAGGTTATAATCTAATCAATTATGTGTTTGCATAATTTTTATTGTATATTTATTGAGTTAATACTAATAAACTGAAAATTCACAAAAACGTGGAAAAACGGCAAAATATTGCCTAATTCGATGATATTTTGATTAAATCACATAAAGGAAAAGGGAATGATAAACGTCAAAATATTGCTAAATTCGATGATTTCTCGTACGAAACAAAATGCAAGAAAACTTGCTTAAAATGCAAAATTATGCGAAAATCTGAGATTTGAAGGCCAAATCACATATCGTGATACTACATGAAATAGTACCGAAATATTGGTAAAAATGAATATATTTACGTAATATCAAACTACATGAAAAACGTGAAAAAGTCACGATTATACCAAATTTGAGGATTTTAACTTCGAATCATAAAGCGAGGTTTCGTATTATTTAGATCCAAGAAAAGACATATGACAATGTTGTTTCCAATACAAATTATAAAAATCAATGTGTTTTCATTAGAATTAACTAAAATGTTCCTGATTTTCCGTTTATATTACCGATGGAAGATGTACACGTAAAACCGCTCTAATCCGGCTGAAACGTCGATATATGCAATAAAAACAGAACTTCTCCCCTTTTCAATATCTTACTCAGTATTTTAAAGAGAAACAAATAGATGATTGAAAATGAAGTATTTAAGGTTATAATCTAATCAATTATGTGTTTGCATCATTTTTATTGTATATTTATTGAGTTAATACTAATAAACTGAAAATTCACAAAAACGTGGAAAAACGGCAAAATATTGCCTAATTCGATGATATTTTGATTAAATCACATAAAGGAAAAGGGAATGATAAACGTCAAAATATTGCTAAATTCGATGATTTCTCGTAAGAAACAAAATGCAAGAAAACTTGCTTAAAATGCAATATTATGCGAAATTCTGAGATTTGAAGGCCAAATCACATATCGTGATACTACATGAAATAGTATCGAAATATTGGTAAAAATGAATATATTTACGTAATATCAAACTACATGAAAAACGTGAAAAAAGTCACGATTATACCAAATTTGAGGATTTTAACTTTGAATCATGAAGAGAGGTTTCGTACTATTTAGATCCTTGAAAAGACATATGACAATGTTGTTTCCAATACAAATTATAAAAATCAATGTGTTTTCATTAGAATTAACTAAAATGTTCCTGATTTTCCGTTTATATTACCGATGGAAGATGTCCACGTAAAACCGCTCCAATCCGGCTGAAACGTCGATATATGCAATAAAAACCGAACTTCTCCCCTTTTCAATATCTTAATCAGTATTTTAAAGAGAAACAAATAGATGATTGAAAATAAAGTATTTAAGGTTATAATCTAATCAATTATGTGTTTGCATAATTTTTATTGTATATTTATTGAGTTAATACTAATAAACTGAAAATTCACAAAAACGTGGAAAACGGCAAAATATTGCCTAATTCGATGATATTTTGATTAAATCACATAAAGGAAAAGGGAATGATAAACGTCAAAATATTGCTAAATTCGATGATTTCTCGTACGAAACAAAATGCAAGAAAACTTGCTTAAAATGCAAAATTATGCGAAAATCTGAGATTTGAAGGCCAAATCACATATCGTGATACTACATGAAATAGTATCGAAATATTGGTAAAAATGAATATATTTACGTAATATCAAACTACATGAAAAACGTGAAAAAAGTCACGATTATACCAAATTTGAGGATTTTAACTTCGAATCATAATGCAAGGTTTCGTATTATTTAGATCCAAAAAAAGACATATGACAATGTTGTTTCCATTACAAATGATAAAAATCAATGTGTTTTCATTAGAATTAACTGAAATGTTCCTGATTTTCCGTTCATATTACCGATGGAAGATGTACACGTAAACCCGCTCTAATCCGGCTGAAACGTCGATATATGCAATAAAAACCGAACTTCTCCCCTTTTCAATATCTTAATCAGTATTTTAAAGAGAAACAAATAGATGATTGTAAATGAAGTATTTAAGGTTATAATCTAATCAATTATGTGTTTGCATAATTTTTATTGTATATTTATTGAGTTAATACTAATAAACTGAAAATTCACAAAAACGTGGAAAAACGGCAAAATATTGCCTAATTCGATGATATTTTGATTAAATCACATAAAGGAAAAGGGAATGATAAACGTCAAAATATTGCTAAATTCGATGATTTCTCGTACGAAACAAAATGCAAGAAAACTTGCTTAAAATGCAATATTATGCGAAATTCTGAGATTTGAAGGCCAAATCACATATCGTGATACTACATGAAATAGTATCGAAATATTGGTAAAAATGAATATATTTACGTAATATCAAACTACATGAAAAACGTGAAAAAAGTCACGATTATACCAAATTTGAGGATTTTAACTTCGAATCATAAAGAGAGGTTTCGTATTATTTAGATCCAAGAAAAGACATATGCCAATGTTGTTTCCAATACAAAAGATAAAAATCAATGTGTTTTCATTAGAATTAACTGAAATGTTCCTGATTTTCTGTTCATATTACCGATGGAAGATGTACACGTAAAACCGCTCTAATCCGGCTGAAACGTCGATATATGCAATAAAAACAGAACTTCTCCCCTTTTCAATATCTTACTCAGTATTTTAAAGAGAAACAAATAGATGATTGTAAATGAAGTATTTAAGGTTATAATCTAATCAATTATGTGTTTGCATCATTTTTATTGTATATTTATTGAGTTAATACTAATAAACTGAAAATTCACAAAAACGTGGAAAAGCGGCAAAATATTGCCTAATTCGATGATATTTTGATTAAATCACATAAAGGAAAAGGGAATGATAAACGTCAAAATATTGCTAAATTCGATGATTTCTCGTACGAAACAAAATGCAAGAAAACTTGCTTAAAACGCAATATTATGCGAAATTCTGAGTTTTGAAGGCCAAATCACATATCGTGATACTACATGAAATAGTATCGAAATATTGGTAAAAATGAATATATTTACGTAATATCAAACTACATGAAAAACGTGAAAAAGTCTCGATTATACCAAATTTGAGGATTTTAACTTCGAATCATAAAGCGAGGTTTCGTACTATTTAGATCCATGAAAAGACATATGACAATGTTGTTTCCAATACAAATTATAAAAATCAATGTGTTTTCATTAGAATTAACTAAAATGTTCCTGATTTTCCGTTTATATTACCGATGGAAGATGTCCACGTAAAACCGCTCTAATCCGGCTGAAACGTCGATATATGCAATAAAAACAGAACTTCTCCCCTTTTCAATATCTTAATCAGTATTTTAAAGAGAAACAAATAGATGATTGAAAATAAAGTATTTAAGATTATAATCTAATCAATTATGTGTTTGCATCATTTTTATTGTATATTTATTGAGTTAATACTAATAAACTGAAAATTCACAAAAACGTGGAAAAACGGCAAAATATTGCCTAATTCCATGATATTTTGATTAAATCACATAAAGGAAAAGGGAATGATAAACGTCAAAATATTGCTAAATTCGATGATTTCTCGTACGAAACAAAATGCAAGAAAACTTGCTTAAAATGCAATATTATGCGAAAATCTGAGATTTGAAGGCCAAATCACATATCGTGATACTACATGAAATAGTATCGAAATATTGGTAAAAATGAATATATTTACGTAATATCAAACTACATGAAAAACGTGAAAAAAGTCACGATTATACCAAATTTGAGGATTTTAACTTCGAATCATAATGCAAGGTTTCGTATTATTTAGGTCCAAGAAAAGACATATGACAACGTTGTTTCCATTACAAATGATAAAAATCAATGTGTTTTCATTAGAATTAACTGAAATGTTCCTGATTTTCCGTTCATATTACCGATGGAAGATATACACGTAAAACCGCTCTAATCCGGCTGAAACGTCGATATATGCAATAAAAACAGAACTTCTCCCCTTTTCAATATCTTACTCAGTATTTTAAAGAGAAACAAATAGATGATTGTAAATGAAGTATTTAAGGTTATAATCTAATCAATTATGTGTTTGCATCATTTTTATTGTATATTTATTGAGTTAATACTAATAAACTGAAAATTCACAAAAACGTGGAAAAACGGCAAAATATTGCCTAATTCGATGATATTTTGATTAAATCACATAAAGGAAAAGGGAATGATAAACGTCAAAATATTGCTAAATTCGATGATTTCTCGTACGAAACAAAATGCAAGAAACCTTGCTTAAAATGCAATATTATGCGAAATTCTGAGATTTGAAGGCCAAATCACATATCGTGATACTACATGAAATAGTATCGAAATATTGGTAAAAATGAATATATTTACGTAATATCAAACTACATGAAAAACGTGAAAAAAGTCACGATTATACCAAATTTGAGGATTTTAACTTCGAATCATAAAGAGAGGTTTCGTATTATTTAGATCCAAGAAAAGACATATGCCAATGTTGTTTCCAATACAAATGATAAAAATCAATGTGTTTTCATTAGAATTAACTGAAATGTTCCTGATTTTCTGTTCATATTACCGATGGAAGATGTACACGTAAAACCGCTCTAATCCGGCTGAAACGTCGATATATGCAATAAAAACAGAACTTCTCCCCTTTTCAATATCTTACTCAGTATTTTAAAGAGAAACAAATAGATGATTGTAAATGAAGTATTTAAGGTTATAATCTAATCAATTATGTGTTTGCATCATTTTTATTGTATATTTATTGAGTTAATACTAATAAACTGAAAATTCACAAAAACGTGGAAAAACGGCAAAATATTGCCTAATTCGATGATATTTTGATTAAATCACATAAAGGAAAAGGGAATGATAAACGTCAAAATATTGCTAAATTCGATGATTTCTCGTACGAAACAAAATGCAAGAAAACTTGCTTAAAATGCAATATTATGCGAAATTCTGAGATTTGAAGGTCAAATCACATATCGTGATACTACATGAAATAGTATCGAAATATTGGTAAAAATGAATATATTTACGTAATATCAAACTACATGAAAAACGTGAAAAAAGTCACGATTATACCAAATTTGAGGATTTTAACTTCGAATCATAAAGAGAGGTTTCGTACTATTTAGATCCAAGAAAAGACATATGACAATGTTGTTTCCAATACAAATTATAAAAATCAATGTGTTTTCATTAGAATTAACTAAAATGTTCCTGATTTTCCGTTTATATTACCGATGGAAGATGTCCACGTAAAACCGCTCTAATCCGGCTGAAACGTCGATATATGCAATAAAAACAGAACTTCTCCCCTTTTCAATATCTTAATCAGTATTTTAAAGAGAAACAAATAGATGATTGAAAATAAAGTATTTAAGGTTATAATCTAATCAATTATGTGTTTGCATCATTTTTATTGTATATTTATTGAGTTAATACTAATAAACTGAAAATTCACAAAAACGTGGAAAAACGGCAAAATATTGCCTAATTCCATGATATTTTGATTAAATCACATAAAGGAAAAGGGAATGATAAACGTCAAAATATTGCTAAATTCGATGATTTCTCGTACGAAACAAAATGCAAGAAAACTTGCTTAAAATGCAATATTATGCGAAAATCTGAGATTTGAAGGCCAAATCACATATCGTGATACTACATGAAATAGTATCGAAATATTGGTAAAAATGAATATATTTACGTAATATACGTAATACAATATTTACGTAATATAATAATAATATACTACATGAAAAACGTGAAAAAAGTCACAATTATACCAAATTTGAGGATTTTAACTTCGAATCATATGCAAGGTTTCGTATTATTTAGATCCAAGAAAAGACATATGACAATGTTGTTTCCATTACAAATGATAAAAATCAATGTGTTTTCATTAGAATTAACTGAAATGTTCCTGATTTTCCGTTCATATTACCGATGGAAGATGTACACGTAAAACCGCTCTAATCCGGCTGAAACGTCGATATATGCAATAAAAACAGAACTTCTCCCCTTTTCAATATCTTACTCAGTATTTTAAAGAGAAACAAATAGATGATTGTAAATGAAGTATTTAAGGTTATAATCTAATCAATTATGTGTTTGCATCATTTTTATTGTATATTTATTGAGTTAATACTAATAAACTGAAAATTCACAAAAACGTGGAAAAGCGGCAAAATATTGCCTAATTCGATGATATTTTGATTAAATCACATAAAGGAAAAGGGAATGATAAACGTCAAAATATTGCTAAATTCGATGATTTCTCGTACGAAACAAAATGCAAGAAAACTTGCTTAAAATGCAATATTATGCGAAATTCTGAGATTTGAAGGCCAAATCACATATCGTGATACTACATGAAATAGTATCGAAATATTGGTAAAAATGAATATATTTACGTAATATCAAACTACATGAAAAACGTGAAAAAAGTCACGATTATACCAAATTTGAGGATTTTAACTTCGAATCATAAAGAGAGGTTTCGTATTATTTAGATCCAAGAAAAGACATATGCCAATGTTGTTTCCAATACAAATGATAAAAATCAATGTGTTTTCATTAGAATTAACTGAAATGTTCCTGATTTTCTGTTCATATTACCGATGGAAGATGTACACGTAAAACCGCTCTAATCCGGCTGAAACGTCGATATATGCAATAAAAACAGAACTTCTCCCCTTTTCAATATCTTACTCAGTATTTTAAAGAGAAACAAATAGATGATTGTAAATGAAGTATTTAAGGTTATAATCTAATCAATTATGTGTTTGCATCATTTTTATTGTATATTTATTGAGTTAATACTAATAAACTGAAAATTCACAAAAACGTGGAAAAGCGGCAAAATATTGCCTAATTCGATGATATTTTGATTAAATCACATAAAGGAAAAGGGAATGATAAACGTCAAAATATTGCTAAATTCGATGATTTCTCGTACGAAACAAAATGCAAGAAAACTTGCTTAAAACGCAATATTATGCGAAATTCTGAGTTTTGAAGGCCAAATCACATATCGTGATACTACATGAAATAGTATCGAAATATTGGTAAAAATGAATATATTTACGTAATATCAAACTACATGAAAAACGTGAAAAAGTCTCGATTATACCAAATTTGAGGATTTTAACTTCGAATCATAAAGCGAGGTTTCGTACTATTTAGATCCATGAAAAGACATATGACAATGTTGTTTCCAATACAAATTATAAAAATCAATGTGTTTTCATTAGAATTAACTAAAATGTTCCTGATTTTCCGTTTATATTACCGATGGAAGATGTCCACGTAAAACCGCTCTAATCCGGCTGAAACGTCGATATATGCAATAAAAACAGAACTTCTCCCCTTTTCAATATCTTAATCAGTATTTTAAAGAGAAACAAATAGATGATTGAAAATAAAGTATTTAAGATTATAATCTAATCAATTATGTGTTTGCATCATTTTTATTGTATATTTATTGAGTTAATACTAATAAACTGAAAATTCACAAAAACGTGGAAAAACGGCAAAATATTGCCTAATTCCATGATATTTTGATTAAATCACATAAAGGAAAAGGGAATGATAAACGTCAAAATATTGCTAAATTCGATGATTTCTCGTACGAAACAAAATGCAAGAAAACTTGCTTAAAATGCAATATTATGCGAAAATCTGAGATTTGAAGGCCAAATCACATATCGTGATACTACATGAAATAGTATCGAAATATTGGTAAAAATGAATATATTTACGTAATATCAAACTACATGAAAAACGTGAAAAAAGTCACGATTATACCAAATTTGAGGATTTTAACTTCGAATCATAATGCAAGGTTTCGTATTATTTAGGTCCAAGAAAAGACATATGACAACGTTGTTTCCATTACAAATGATAAAAATCAATGTGTTTTCATTAGAATTAACTGAAATGTTCCTGATTTTCCGTTCATATTACCGATGGAAGATATACACGTAAAACCGCTCTAATCCGGCTGAAACGTCGATATATGCAATAAAAACAGAACTTCTCCCCTTTTCAATATCTTACTCAGTATTTTAAAGAGAAACAAATAGATGATTGTAAATGAAGTATTTAAGGTTATAATCTAATCAATTATGTGTTTGCATCATTTTTATTGTATATTTATTGAGTTAATACTAATAAACTGAAAATTCACAAAAACGTGGAAAAACGGCAAAATATTGCCTAATTCGATGATATTTTGATTAAATCACATAAAGGAAAAGGGAATGATAAACGTCAAAATATTGCTAAATTCGATGATTTCTCGTACGAAACAAAATGCAAGAAACCTTGCTTAAAATGCAATATTATGCGAAATTCTGAGATTTGAAGGCCAAATCACATATCGTGATACTACATGAAATAGTATCGAAATATTGGTAAAAATGAATATATTTACGTAATATCAAACTACATGAAAAACGTGAAAAAAGTCACGATTATACCAAATTTGAGGATTTTAACTTCGAATCATAAAGAGAGGTTTCGTATTATTTAGATCCAAGAAAAGACATATGCCAATGTTGTTT
Source organism: Procambarus clarkii (assembly GCF_040958095.1). NCBI lineage: Eukaryota > Metazoa > Arthropoda > Malacostraca > Decapoda > Cambaridae > Procambarus > Procambarus clarkii. Next base: position 22,368,588 of record NC_091221.1, on the reverse strand, counting down.
CCAATACAAATGATAAAAATCAATGTGTTTTCATTAGAATTAACTGAAATGTTCCTGATTTTCTGTTCATATTACCGATGGAAGATGTACACGTAAAACCGCTCTAATCCGGCTGAAACGTCGATATATGCAATAAAAACAGAACTTCTCCCCTTTTCAATATCTTACTCAGTATTTTAAAGAGAAACAAATAGATGATTGTAAATGAAGTATTTAAGGTTATAATCTAATCAATTATGTGTTTGCATCATTTTTATTGTATATTTATTGAGTTAATACTAATAAACTGAAAATTCACAAAAACGTGGAAAAACGGCAAAATATTGCCTAATTCGATGATATTTTGATTAAATCACATAAAGGAAAAGGGAATGATAAACGTCAAAATATTGCTAAATTCGATGATTTCTCGTACGAAACAAAATGCAAGAAAACTTGCTTAAAATGCAATATTATGCGAAATTCTGAGATTTGAAGGTCAAATCACATATCGTGATACTACATGAAATAGTATCGAAATATTGGTAAAAATGAATATATTTACGTAATATCAAACTACATGAAAAACGTGAAAAAAGTCACGATTATACCAAATTTGAGGATTTTAACTTCGAATCATAAAGAGAGGTTTCGTACTATTTAGATCCAAGAAAAGACATATGACAATGTTGTTTCCAATACAAATTATAAAAATCAATGTGTTTTCATTAGAATTAACTAAAATGTTCCTGATTTTCCGTTTATATTACCGATGGAAGATGTCCACGTAAAACCGCTCTAATCCGGCTGAAACGTCGATATATGCAATAAAAACAGAACTTCTCCCCTTTTCAATATCTTAATCAGTATTTTAAAGAGAAACAAATAGATGATTGAAAATAAAGTATTTAAGGTTATAATCTAATCAATTATGTGTTTGCATCATTTTTATTGTATATTTATTGAGTTAATACTAATAAACTGAAAATTCACAAAAACGTGGAAAAACGGCAAAATATTGCCTAATTCCATGATATTTTGATTAAATCACATAAAGGAAAAGGGAATGATAAACGTCAAAATATTGCTAAATTCGATGATTTCTCGTACGAAACAAAATGCAAGAAAACTTGCTTAAAATGCAATATTATGCGAAAATCTGAGATTTGAAGGCCAAATCACATATCGTGATACTACATGAAATAGTATCGAAATATTGGTAAAAATGAATATATTTACGTAATATACGTAATACAATATTTACGTAATATAATAATAATATACTACATGAAAAACGTGAAAAAAGTCACAATTATACCAAATTTGAGGATTTTAACTTCGAATCATATGCAAGGTTTCGTATTATTTAGATCCAAGAAAAGACATATGACAATGTTGTTTCCATTACAAATGATAAAAATCAATGTGTTTTCATTAGAATTAACTGAAATGTTCCTGATTTTCCGTTCATATTACCGATGGAAGATGTACACGTAAAACCGCTCTAATCCGGCTGAAACGTCGATATATGCAATAAAAACAGAACTTCTCCCCTTTTCAATATCTTACTCAGTATTTTAAAGAGAAACAAATAGATGATTGTAAATGAAGTATTTAAGGTTATAATCTAATCAATTATGTGTTTGCATCATTTTTATTGTATATTTATTGAGTTAATACTAATAAACTGAAAATTCACAAAAACGTGGAAAAGCGGCAAAATATTGCCTAATTCGATGATATTTTGATTAAATCACATAAAGGAAAAGGGAATGATAAACGTCAAAATATTGCTAAATTCGATGATTTCTCGTACGAAACAAAATGCAAGAAAACTTGCTTAAAATGCAATATTATGCGAAATTCTGAGATTTGAAGGCCAAATCACATATCGTGATACTACATGAAATAGTATCGAAATATTGGTAAAAATGAATATATTTACGTAATATCAAACTACATGAAAAACGTGAAAAAAGTCACGATTATACCAAATTTGAGGATTTTAACTTCGAATCATAAAGAGAGGTTTCGTATTATTTAGATCCAAGAAAAGACATATGCCAATGTTGTTTCCAATACAAATGATAAAAATCAATGTGTTTTCATTAGAATTAACTGAAATGTTCCTGATTTTCTGTTCATATTACCGATGGAAGATGTACACGTAAAACCGCTCTAATCCGGCTGAAACGTCGATATATGCAATAAAAACAGAACTTCTCCCCTTTTCAATATCTTACTCAGTATTTTAAAGAGAAACAAATAGATGATTGTAAATGAAGTATTTAAGGTTATAATCTAATCAATTATGTGTTTGCATCATTTTTATTGTATATTTATTGAGTTAATACTAATAAACTGAAAATTCACAAAAACGTGGAAAAACGGCAAAATATTGCCTAATTCGATGATATTTTGATTAAATCACATAAAGGAAAAGGGAATGATAAACGTCAAAATATTGCTAAATTCGATGATTTCTCGTACGAAACAAAATGCAAGAAAACTTGCTTAAAATGCAATATTATGCGAAATTCTGAGATTTGAAGGTCAAATCACATATCGTGATACTACATGAAATAGTATCGAAATATTGGTAAAAATGAATATATTTACGTAATATCAAACTACATGAAAAACGTGAAAAAAGTCACGATTATACCAAATTTGAGGATTTTAACTTCGAATCATAAAGAGAGGTTTCGTACTATTTAGATCCAAGAAAAGACATATGACAATGTTGTTTCCAATACAAATTATAAAAATCAATGTGTTTTCATTAGAATTAACTAAAATGTTCCTGATTTTCCGTTTATATTACCGATGGAAGATGTCCACGTAAAACCGCTCTAATCCGGCTGAAACGTCGATATATGCAATAAAAACAGAACTTCTCCCCTTTTCAATATCTTAATCAGTATTTTAAAGAGAAACAAATAGATGATTGAAAATAAAGTATTTAAGGTTATAATCTAATCAATTATGTGTTTGCATCATTTTTATTGTATATTTATTGAGTTAATACTAATAAACTGAAAATTCACAAAAACGTGGAAAAACGGCAAAATATTGCCTAATTCCATGATATTTTGATTAAATCACATAAAGGAAAAGGGAATGATAAACGTCAAAATATTGCTAAATTCGATGATTTCTCGTACGAAACAAAATGCAAGAAAACTTGCTTAAAATGCAATATTATGCGAAAATCTGAGATTTGAAGGCCAAATCACATATCGTGATACTACATGAAATAGTATCGAAATATTGGTAAAAATGAATATATTTACGTAATATACGTAATACAATAATTACGTAATATAATAATAATATACTACATGAAAAACGTGAAAAAAGTCACAATTATACCAAATTTGAGGATTTTAACTTCGAATCATATGCAAGGTTTCGTATTATTTAGATCCAAGAAAAGACATATGACAATGTTGTTTCCATTACAAATGATAAAAATCAATGTGTTTTCATTAGAATTAACTGAAATGTTCCTGATTTTCCGTTCATATTACCGATGGAAGATGTACACGTAAAACCGCTCTAATCCGGCTGAAACGTCGATATATGCAATAAAAACAGAACTTCTCCCCTTTTCAATATCTTACTCAGTATTTTAAAGAGAAACAAATAGATGATTGTAAATGAAGTATTTAAGGTTATAATCTAATCAATTATGTGTTTGCATCATTTTTATTGTATATTTATTGAGTTAATACTAATAAACTGAAAATTCACAAAAACGTGGAAAAGCGGCAAAATATTGCCTAATTCGATGATATTTTGATTAAATCACATAAAGGAAAAGGGAATGATAAACGTCAAAATATTGCTAAATTCGATGATTTCTCGTACGAAACAAAATGCAAGAAAACTTGCTTAAAATGCAATATTATGCGAAATTCTGAGATTTGAAGGCCAAATCACATATCGTGATACTACATGAAATAGTATCGAAATATTGGTAAAAATGAATATATTTACGTAATATCAAACTACATGAAAAACGTGAAAAAAGTCACGATTATACCAAATTTGAGGATTTTAACTTCGAATCATAAAGAGAGGTTTCGTATTATTTAGATCCAAGAAAAGACATATGCCAATGTTGTTTCCAATACAAATGATAAAAATCAATGTGTTTTCATTAGAATTAACTGAAATGTTCCTGATTTTCTGTTCATATTACCGATGGAAGATGTACACGTAAAACCGCTCTAATCCGGCTGAAACGTCGATATATGCAATAAAAACAGAACTTCTCCCCTTTTCAATATCTTACTCAGTATTTTAAAGAGAAACAAATAGATGATTGTAAATGAAGTATTTAAGGTTATAATCTAATCAATTATGTGTTTGCATCATTTTTATTGTATATTTATTGAGTTAATACTAATAAACTGAAAATTCACAAAAAAGTGGAACAACGGCAAAATATTGCCTAATTCGATGATATTTTGATTAAATCACATAAAGGAAAAGGGAATGATAAACGTCAAAATATTGCTAAATTCGATGATTTCTCGTACGAAACAAAATGCAAGAAAACTTGCTTAAAACGCAATATTATGCGAAATTCTGAGTTTTGAAGGCCAAATCACATATCGTGATACTACATGAAATAGTATCGAAATATTGGTAAAAATGAATATATTTACGTAATATCAAACTACATGAAAAACGTGAAAAAGTCACGATTATACCAAATTTGAGGATTTTAACTTCGAATCATAAAGCGAGGTTTCGTACTATTTAGATCCATGAAAAGACATATGACAATGTTGTTTCCAATACAAATTATAAAAATCAATGTGTTTTCATTAGAATTAACTAAAATGTTCCTGATTTTCCGTTTATATTACCGATGGAAGATGTCCACGTAAAACCGCTCTAATCCGGCTGAAACGTCGATATATGCAATAAAAACAGAACTTCTCCCCTTTTCAATATCTTAATCAGTATTTTAAAGAGAAACAAATAGATGATTGAAAATAAAGTATTTAAGATTATAATCTAATCAATTATGTGTTTGCATCATTTTTATTGTATATTTATTGAGTTAATACTAATAAACTGAAAATTCACAAAAACGTAGAAAAACGGCAAAATATTGCCTAATTCCATGATATTTTGATTAAATCACATAAAGGAAAAGGGAATGATAAACGTCAAAATATTGCTAAATTCGATGATTTCTCGTACGAAACAAAATGCAAGAAAACTTGCTTAAAATGCAATATTATGCGAAAATCTGAGATATGAAGGCCAAATCACATATCGTGATACTACATGAAATAGTATCGAAATATTGGTAAAAATGAATATATTTAAGTAATATCAAACTACATGAAAAACGTGAAAAAAGTCACGATTATACCAAATTTGAAGATTTTAACTTCGAATCATAATGCAAGGTTTCGTATTATTTAGGTCCAAGAAAAGACATATGACAACGTTGTTTCCATTACAAATGATAAAAATCAATGTGTTTTCATTAGAATTAACTGAAATGTTCCTGATTTTCCGTTCATATTACCGATGGAAGATGTACACGTAAAACCGCTCTAATCCGGCTGAAACGTCGATATATGCAATAAAAACAGAACTTCTCCCCTTTTCAATATCTTACTCAGTATTTTAAAGAGAAACAAATAGATGATTGTAAATGAAGTATTTAAGGTTATAATCTAATCAATTATGTGTTTGCATCATTTTTATTGTATATTTATTGAGTTAATACTAATAAACTGAAAATTCACAAAAAACGTGGAAAAACGGCAAAATATTGCCTAATTCGATGATATTTTGATTAAATCACATAAAGGAAAAGGGAATGATAAACGTCAAAATATTGCTAAATTCGATGATTTCTCGTAAGAAACAAAATGCAAGAAAACTTGCTTAAAATGCAATATTATGCGAAATTCTGAGATTTGAAGGCCAAATCACATATCGTGATACTACATGAAATAATATCGAAATATTGGTAAAAATGAATATATTTACGTAATATCAAACTACATGAAAAACGTTAAAAAAGTCACGATTATACCAAATTTGAGGATTTTAACTTTGAATCATGAAGAGAGGTTTCGTACTATTTAGATCCTTGAAAAGACATATGACAATGTTGTTTCCAATACAAATTATAAAAATCAATGTGTTTTCATTAGAATTAACTAAAATGTTCCTGATTTTCCGTTTATATTACCGATGGAAGATGTCCACGTAAAACCGCTCTAATCCGGCTGAAACGTCGATATATGCAATAAAAACAGAACTTCTCCCCTTTTCAATATCTTAATCAGTATTTTAAAGAGAAACAAATAGATGATTGAAAATGAAGTATTTAAGGTTATAATCTAATCAATTATGTGTTTGCATCATTTTTATTGTATATTTATTGAGTTAATACTAATAAACTGAAAATTCACAAAAACGTGGAAAAACGGCAAAATATTGCCTAATTCCATGATATTTTGATTAAATCACATAAAGGAAAAGGGAATGATAAACGTCAAAATATTGCTAAATTCGATGATTTCTCGTACGAAACAAAATGCAAGAAAACTTGCTTAAAATGCAATATTATGCGGAAATCTGAGATTTGAAGGCCAAATCACATATCGTGATACTACATGAAATAGTATCGAAATATTGGTAAAAATGAATATATTTACGTAATATCAAACTACATGAAAAACGTGAAAAAAGTCACGATTATACCAAATTTGAGGATTTTAACTTCGAATCATAATGCAAGGTTTCGTATTATTTAGGTCCAAGAAAAGACATATGACAACGTTGTTTCCATTACAAATGATAAAAATCAATGTGTTTTCATTAGAATTAACTGAAATGTTCCTGATTTTCCGTTCATATTACCGATGGAAGATGTACACGTAAAACCGCTCTAATCCGGCTGAAACGTCGATATATGCAATAAAAACAGAACTTCTCCCCTTTTCAATATCTTACTCAGTATTTTAAAGAGAAACAAATAGATGATTGTAAATGAAGTATTTAAGGTTATAATCTAATCAATTATGTGTTTGCATCATTTTTATTGTATATTTATTGAGTTAATACTAATAAACTGAAAATTCACAAAAAACGTGGAAAAACGGCAAAATATTGCCTAATTCGATGATATTTTGATTAAATCACATAAAGGAAAAGGGAATGATAAACGTCAAAATATTGCTAAATTCGATGATTTCTCGTAAGAAACAAAATGCAAGAAAACTTGCTTAAAATGCAATATTATGCGAAATTCTGAGATTTGAAGGCCAAATCACATATCGTGATACTACATGAAATAATATCGAAATATTGGTAAAAATGAATATATTTACGTAATATCAAACTACATGAAAAACGTGAAAAAAGTCACGATTATACCAAATTTGAGGATTTTAACTTTGAATCATGAAGAGAGGTTTCGTACTATTTAGATCCTTGAAAAGACATATGACAATGTTGTTTCCAATACAAATTATAAAAATCAATGTGTTTTCATTAGAATTAACTAAAATGTTCCTGATTTTCCGTTTATATTACCGATGGAAGATGTCCACGTAAAACCGCTCTAATCCGGCTGAAACGTCGATATATGCAATAAAAACAGAACTTCTCCCCTTTTCAATATCTTAATCAGTATTTTAAAGAGAAACAAATAGATGATTGAAAATGAAGTATTTAAGGTTATAATCTAATCAATTATGTGTTTGCATCATTTTTATTGTATATTTATTGAGTTAATACTAATAAACTGAAAATTCACAAAAACGTGGAAAAACGGCAAAATATTGCCTAATTCGATGATATTTTGATTAAATCACATAAAGGAAAAGGGAATGATAAACGTCAAAATATTGCTAAATTCGATGATTTCTCGTACGAAACAAAATGCAAGAAAACTTGCTTAAAATGCAAAATTATGCGAAATTCTGAGATTTGAAGGCCAAATCACATATCGTGATACTACATGAAATAGTATCGAAATATTGGTAAAAATGAATATATTTACGTAATATCAAACTACATGAAAAACGTGAAAAAAGTCACGATTATACCAAATTTGAGGATTTTAACTTCGAATCATAATGCAAGGTTTCGTATTATTTAGATCCAAGAAAAGACATATGACAATGTTGTTTCCATTACAAATGATAAAAATCAATGTGTTTTCATTAGAATTAACTGAAATGTTCCTGATTTTCCGTTCATATTACCGATGGAAGATGTACACGTAAAACCGCTCTAATCCGGCTGAAACGTCGATATATGCAATAAAAACAGAACTTCTCCCCTTTTCAATATCTTAATCAGTATTTTAAAGAGAAACAAACAGATGATTGAAAATAAAGTATTTAAAGTTATAATCTAATCAATTATGTGTTTGCATCATTTTTATTGTATATTTATTGAGTTAATACTAATAAACTGAAAATTCACAAAAACGTGGAAAAACGGCAAAATATTGCCTAATTCCATGATATTTTGATTAAATCACATAAAGGAAAAGGGAATGATAAACGTCAAAATATTGCTAAATTCGATGATTTCTCGTACGAAACAAAATGCAAGAAAACTTGCTTAAAATGCAATATTATGCGAAAATCTGAGATTTGAAGGCCAAATCACATATCGTGATACTACATGAAATAGTATCGAAATATTGGTAAAAATGAATATATTTACGTAATATACGTAATACAATAATTACGTAATATAATAATAATATACTACATGAAAAACGTGAAAAAAGTCACGATTATACCAAATTTGAGGATTTTAACTTCGAATCATATGCAAGGTTTCGTATTATTTAGATCCAAGAAAAGACATATGACAATGTTGTTTCCATTACAAATGATAAAAATCAATGTGTTTTCATTAGAATTAACTGAAATGTTCCTGATTTTCCGTTCATATTACCGATGGAAGATGTACACGTAAAACCGCTCTAATCCGGCTGAAACGTCGATATATGCAATAAAAACAGAACTTCTCCCCTTTTCAATATCTTACTCAGTATTTTAAAGAGAAACAAATAGATGATTGTAAATGAAGTATTTAAGGTTATAATCTAATCAATTATGTGTTTGCATCATTTTTATTGTATATTTATTGAGTTAATACTAATAAACTGAAAATTCACAAAAACGTGGAAAAACGGCAAAATATTGCGTAATTCGATGATATTTTGATTAAATCACATAAAGGAAAAGGTAATGATAAACGTCAAAATATTGCTAAATTCGATGATTTCTCGTACGAAACAAAATGCAAGAAAACTTGCTTAAAACGCAATATTATGCGAAATTCTGAGTTTTGAAGGCCAAATCACATATCGTGATACTACATGAAATAGTATCGAAATATTGGTAAAAATGAATATATTTACGTAATATCAAACTACATGAAAAACGTGAAAAAGTCACGATTATACCAAATTTGAGGATTTTAACTTCGAATCATAAAGCGAGGTTTCGTACTATTTAGATCCATGAAAAGACATATGACAATGTTGTTTCCAATACAAATTATAAAAATCAATGTGTTTTCATTAGAATTAACTAAAATGTTCCTGATTTTCCGTTTATATTACCGATGGAAGATGTCCACGTAAAACCGCTCTAATCCGGCTGAAACGTCGATATATGCAATAAAAACAGAACTTCTCCCCTTTTCAATATCTTAATCAGTATTTTAAAGAGAAACAAATAGATGATTGAAAATAAAGTATTTAAGATTATAATCTAATCAATTATGTGTTTGCATCATTTTTATTGTATATTTATTGAGTTAATACTAATAAACTGAAAATTCACAAAAACGTGGAAAAACGGCAAAATATTGCCTAATTCCATGATATTTTGATTAAATCACATAAAGGAAAAGGGAATGATAAACGTCAAAATATTGCTAAATTCGATGATTTCTCGTACGAAACAAAATGCAAGAAAACTTGCTTAAAATGCAATATTATGCGAAAATCTGAGATTTGAAGGCCAAATCACATATCGTGATACTACATGAAATAGTATCGAAATATTGGTAAAAATGAATATATTTACGTAATATCAAACTACATGAAAAACGTGAAAAAGTCACGATTATACCAAATTTGAGGATTTTAACTTCGAATCATAATGCAAGGTTTCGTATTATTTAGGTCCAAGAAAAGACATATGACAACGTTGTTTCCATTACAAATGATAAAAATCAATGTGTTTTCATTAGAATTAACTGAAATGTTCCTGATTTTCCGTTCATATTACCGATGGAAGATGTACACGTAAAACCGCTCTAATCCGGCTGAAACGTCGATATATGCAATAAAAACAGAACTTCTCCCCTTTTCAATATCTTAATCAGTATTTTAAAGAGAAACAAATAGATGATTGAAAATAAAGTATTTAAAGTTATAATCTAATCAATTATGTGTTTGCATCATTTTTATTGTATATTTATTGAGTTAATACTAATAAACTGAAAATTCACAAAAACGTGGAAAAACGGCAAAATATTGCCTAATTCCATGATATTTTGATTAAATCACATAAAGGAAAAGGGAATGATAAACGTCAAAATATTGCTAAATTCGATGATTTCTCGTACGAAACAAAATGCAAGAAAACTTGCTTAAAATGCAATATTATGCGAAAATCTGAGATTTGAAGGCCAAATCACATATCGTGATACTACATGAAATAGTATCGAAATATTGGTAAAAATGAATATATTTACGTAATATCAAACTACATGAAAAACGTGAAAAAGTCACGATTATACCAAATTTGAGGATTTTAACTTCGAATCATAAAGAGAGGTTTCGTATTATTTAGATCCAAGAAAAGACATATGCCAATGTTGTTTCCAATACAAATGATAAAAATCAATGTGTTTTCATTAGAATTAACTGAAATGTTCCTGATTTTCTGTTCATATTACCGATGGAAGATGTCCACGTAAAACCGCTCTAATCCGGCTGAAACGTCGATATATGCAATAAAAACCGAACTTCTCCCCTTTTCAATATCTTAATCAGTATTTTAAAGAGAAACAAATAGATGATTGAAAATAAAGTATTTAAGGTTATAATCTAATCAATTATGTGTTTGCATAATTTTTATTGTATATTTATTGAGTTAATACTAATAAACTGAAAATTCACAAAAACGTGGAAAAACGGCAAAATATTGCCTAATTCGATGATATTTTGATTAAATCACATAAAGGAAAAGGGAATGATAAACGTCAAAATATTGCTAAATTCGATGATTTCTCGTACGAAACAAAATGCAAGAAAACTTGCTTAAAATGCAAAATTATGCGAAAATCTGAGATTTGAAGGCCAAATCACATATCGTGATACTACATGAAATAGTATCGAAATATTGGTAAAAATGAATATATTTACGTAATATCAAACTACATGAAAAACGTGAAAAAAGTCACGATTATACCAAATTTGAGGATTTTAACTTCGAATCATAATGCAAGGTTTCGTATTATTTAGATCCAAGAAAAGACATATGACAATGTTGTTTCCAATACAAATGATAAAAATCAATGTGTTTTCATTAGAATTAACTGAAATGTTCCTGATTTTCCGTTCATATTACCGATGGAAGATGTACACGTAAAACCGCTCTAATCCGGCTGAAACGTCGATATATGCAATAAAAACAGAACTTCTCCCCTTTTCAATATCTTACTCAGTATTTTAAAGAGAAACAAATAGATGATTGTAAATGAAGTATTTAAGGTCATAATCTAATCAATTATGTGTTTGCATCATTTTTATTGTATATTTATTGAGTTAATACTAATAAACTGAAAATTCACAAAAAACGTGGAAAAACGGCAAAATATTGCCTAATTCGATGATATTTTGATTAAATCACATAAAGGAAAAGGGAATGATAAGCGTCAAAATATTGCTAAATTCGATGATTTCTCGTAGGAAACAAAATGCAAGAAAACTTGCTTAAAATGCAATATTAAGCGAAATTCTGAGATTTGAAGGCCAAATCACATATCGTAATACTACATGAAATAGTACCGAAATATTGGTAAAAATGAATATATTTACGTAATATCAAACTACATGAAAAACGTGAAAAAGTCACGATTATACCAAATTTGAGGATTTTAACTTCGAATCATAAAGCGAGGTATCGTATTATTTAGATCCATGAAAAGACATATGACAATGTTGTTTCCAATACAAATTATAAAAATCAATGTGTTTTCATTAGAATTAACTAAAATGTTCCTGATTTTCCGTTTATATTACCGATGGAAGATGAACACGTAAAACCGCTCTAATCCGGCTGAAACGTCGATATATGCAATAAAAACAGAACTTCTCCCCTTTTCAATATCTTACTCAGTATTTTAAAGAGAAACAAATAGATGATTGAAAATGAAGTATTTAAGGTTATAATCTAATCAATTATGTGTTTGCATCATTTTTATTGTATATTTATTGAGTTAATACTAATAAACTGAAAATTCACAAAAACGTGGAAAAACGGCAAAATATTGCCTAATTCGATGATATTTTGATTAAATCACATAAAGGAAAAGGGAATGATAAACGTCAAAATATTGCTAAATTCGATGATTTCTCGTACGAAACAAAATGCAAGAAAACTTGCTTAAAATGCAATATTATGCGAAATTCTGAGATTTGAAGGCCAAATCACATATCGTGATACTAACAAATAGATGATTGAAAATGAAGTATTTAAGGTTATAATCTAATCAATTATGTGTTTGCATCATTTTTATTGTATATTTATTGAGTTAATACTAATAAACTGAAAATTCACCAAAACGTGGAAAAACGGCAAAATATTGCCTAATTCGATGATATTTTGATTAAATCACATAAAGGAAAAGGGAATGATAAACGTCAAAATATTGCTAAATTCGATGATTTCTCGTACGAAACAAAATGCAAGAAAACTTGCTTAAAATGCAATATTATGCGAAATTCTGAGATTTGAAGGCCAAATCACATATCGTGATACTACATGAAATAGTATCGAAATATTGGTAAAAATGAATATATTTACGTAATATTAAACTACATGAAAAACGTGAAAAAGTCACGATTATACCAAATTTGAGGATTTTAACTTCGAATCATATTGCGAGGTTTCGTATTATTTAGATCCAAGAAAAGACATATGACAATGTTGTTTCCAATACAAATGATAAAAATCAATGTGTTTTCATTAGAATTAACTGAAATGTTGCTGATTTTCCGTTTATATTACCGATGGAAGATGTACACGTAAAACCGTTCTAATCCGGCTGAAACGTCGATGTATGCAATAAAAACAGAACTTCTCCCCCTTTTCAATATCTTACTCAGTATTTTAAAGAGAAACAAATAGATGATTGTAAATGAAGTATTTAAGGTTATAATCTAATCAATTATGTGTTTGCATCATTTTTATTGTATATATATTGAGTTAATACTAATAAACTGAAAATTCACACAAACGTGGAAAAACGGCAAAATATTGCCTAATTCGATGATATTTTGATTAAATCACATAAAGGAAAAGGGAATGATAAACGTCAAAATATTGCTAAATTCGATGATTTCTCGTACGAAACAAAATGCAAGAAAACTTGCTTAAAATGCAATATTATGCGAAATTTTGAGATTTGAAGGCCAAATCACATATCGTGATACTACATGAAATAGTATCGAAATATTGGTAAAAATGAATATATTTACGTAATATCAAACTACATGAAAAACGTGAAAAAAGTCACGATTATACCAAATTTGAGGATTTTAACTTCGAATCATAATGCAAGGTTTCGTATTATTTAGATCCAAGAAAAGACATATGACAATGTTGTTTCCAATACAAATGATAAAAATCAATGTGTTTTCATTAGAATTAACTGAAATGTTCCTGATTTTCCGTTCATATTACCAATGGAAGATGTACACGTAAAACCGCTCTAATCCGGCTGAAACGTCGATATATACAATAAAAACAGAACTTCTCCCCTTTTCAATATCTTACTCAGTATTTTAAAGAGAAACAAATAGATGATTGTAAATGAAGTATTTAAGGTTATAATCTAATCAATTATGTGTTTGCATCATTTTTATTGTATATTTATTGAGTTAATACTAATAAACTGAAAATTCACCAAAACGTGGAAAAACGGCAAAATATTGCCTAATTCGATGATATTTTGATTAAATCACATAAAGGAAAAGGGAATGATAAACGTCAAAATATTGCTAAATTCGATGATTTCTCGTACGAAACAAAATGCAAGAAAACTTGCTTAAAATGCAATATTATGCGAAATTCTGAGATTTGAAGGCCAAATCACATATCGTGATACTACATGAAATAGTATCGAAATATTGGTAAAAATGAATATATTTACGTAATATCAAACTACATGAAAAACGTGAAAAAGTCACGATTATACCAAATTTGAGGATTTTAACTTCGAATCATATTGCGAGGTTTCGTATTATTTAGATCCAAGAAAAGACATATGACAATGTTGTTTCCAATACAAATGATTAAAATCAATGTGTTTTCATTAGAATTAACTGAAATGTTCCTGATTTTCCGTTTATATTACCGATGGAAGATGTACACGTAAAACCGTTCTAATCCGGCTGAAACGTCGATGTATGCAATAAAAACAGAACTTCTCCCCCTTTTCAATATCTTACTCAGTATTTTAAAGAGAAACAAATAGATGATTGTAAATGAAGTATTTAAGGTTATAATCTAATCAATTATGTGTTTGCATCATTTTTATTGTATATATATTGAGTTAATACTAATAAACTGAAAATTCACAAAAACGTGGAAAAACGGCAAAATATTGCCTAATTCGATGATATTTTGATTAAATCACATAAAGGAAAAGGGAATGATAAACATCAAAATATTGCTATATTCGATGATTTCTCGTACGAAACAAAATGCAAGAAAACTTTTTTAAAATGCAATATTATGCGAAATTCTGAGATTTGAAGGCCAAATCACATATCGTGATACTACATGAAATAGTATCGAAATATTGGTAAAAATGAATATATTTACGTAATATCAAACTACATGAAAAACGTGAAAAAAGTCACGATTATACCAAATTTGAGGATTTTAACTTCGAATCATAATGCAAGGTTTCGTATTATTTAGATCCAAGAAAAGACATATGACAATGTTGTTTCCAATACAAATGATAAAAATCAATGTGTTTTCATTAGAATTAACTGAAATGTTCCTGATTTTCTGTTCATATTACCGATGGAAGATGTCCACGTAAAACCGCTCTAATCCGGCTGAAACGTCGATATATGCAATAAAAACCGAACTTCTCCCCTTTTCAATATCTTAATCAGTATTTTAAAGAGAAACAAATAGATGATTGAAAATAAAGTATTTAAGGTTATAATCTAATCAATTATGTGTTTGCATAATTTTTATTGTATATTTATTGAGTTAATACTAATAAACTGAAAATTCACAAAAACGTGGAAAAACGGCAAAATATTGCCTAATTCGATGATATTTTGATTAAATCACATAAAGGAAAAGGGAATGATAAACGTCAAAATATTGCTAAATTCGATGATTTCTCGTACGAAACAAAATGCAAGAAAACTTGCTTAAAATGCAAAATTATGCGAAAATCTGAGATTTGAAGGCCAAATCACATATCGTGATACTACATGAAATAGTATCGAAATATTGGTAAAAATGAATATATTTACGTAATATCAAACTACATGAAAAACGTGAAAAAAGTCACGATTATACCAAATTTGAGGATTTTAACTTCGAATCATAATGCAAGGTTTCGTATTATTTAGATCCAAGAAAAGACATATGACAATGTTGTTTCCAATACAAATGATAAAAATCAATGTGTTTTCATTAGAATTAACTGAAATGTTCCTGATTTTCCGTTCATATTACCGATGGAAGATGTACACGTAAAACCGCTCTAATCCGGCTGAAACGTCGATATATGCAATAAAAACAGAACTTCTCCCCTTTTCAATATCTTACTCAGTATTTTAAAGAGAAACAAATAGATGATTGTAAATGAAGTATTTAAGGTCATAATCTAATCAATTATGTGTTTGCATCATTTTTATTGTATATTTATTGAGTTAATACTAATAAACTGAAAATTCACAAAAAACGTGGAAAAACGGCAAAATATTGCCTAATTCGATGATATTTTGATTAAATCACATAAAGGAAAAGGGAATGATAAGCGTCAAAATATTGCTAAATTCGATGATTTCTCGTAGGAAACAAAATGCAAGAAAACTTGCTTAAAATGCAATATTATGCGAAATTCTGAGATTTGAAGGCCAAATCACATATCGTGATACTACATGAAATAGTATCGAAATATTGGTAAAAATGAATATATTTACGTAATATTAAACTACATGAAAAACGTGAAAAAGTCACGATTATACCAAATTTGAGGATTTTAACTTCGAATCATAAAGCGAGGTATCGTATTATTTAGATCCATGAAAAGACATATGACAATGTTGTTTCCAATACAAATTATAAAAATCAATGTGTTTTCATTAGAATTAACTAAAATGTTCCTGATTTTCCGTTTATATTACCGATGGAAGATGAACACGTAAAACCGCTCTAATCCGGCTGAAACGTCGATATATGCAATAAAAACAGAACTTCTCCCCTTTTCAATATCTTACTCAGTATTTTAAAGAGAAACAAATAGATGATTGAAAATGAAGTATTTAAGGTTATAATCTAATCAATTATGTGTTTGCATCATTTTTATTGTATATTTATTGAGTTAATACTAATAAACTGAAAATTCACAAAAACGTGGAAAAACGGCAAAATATTGCCTAATTCGATGATATTTTGATTAAATCACATAAAGGAAAAGGGAATGATAAACGTCAAAATATTGCTAAATTCGATGATTTCTCGTACGAAACAAAATGCAAGAAAACTTGCTTAAAATGCAATATTATGCGAAATTCTGAGATTTGAAGGCCAAATCACATATCGTGATACTAACAAATAGATGATTGAAAATGAAGTATTTAAGGTTATAATCTAATCAATTATGTGTTTGCATCATTTTTATTGTATATTTATTGAGTTAATACTAATAAACTGAAAATTCACCAAAACGTGGAAAAACGGCAAAATATTGCCTAATTCGATGATATTTTGATTAAATCACATAAAGGAAAAGGGAATGATAAACGTCAAAATATTGCTAAATTCGATGATTTCTCGTACGAAACAAAATGCAAGAAAACTTGCTTAAAATGCAATATTATGCGAAATTCTGAGATTTGAAGGCCAAATCACATATCGTGATACTACATGAAATAGTATCGAAATATTGGTAAAAATGAATATATTTACGTAATATTAAACTACATGAAAAACGTGAAAAAGTCACGATTATACCAAATTTGAGGATTTTAACTTCGAATCATATTGCGAGGTTTCGTATTATTTAGATCCAAGAAAAGACATATGACAATGTTGTTTCCAATACAAATGATAAAAATCAATGTGTTTTCATTAGAATTAACTGAAATGTTCCTGATTTTCCGTTTATATTACCGATGGAAGATGTACACGTAAAACCGTTCTAATCCGGCTGAAACGTCGATGTATGCAATAAAAACAGAACTTCTCCCCCTTTTCAATATCTTACTCAGTATTTTAAAGAGAAACAAATAGATGATTGTAAATGAAGTATTTAAGGTTATAATCTAATCAATTATGTGTTTGCATCATTTTTATTGTATATATATTGAGTTAATACTAATAAACTGAAAATTCACACAAACGTGGAAAAACGGCAAAATATTGCCTAATTCGATGATATTTTGATTAAATCACATAAAGGAAAAGGGAATGATAAACGTCAAAATATTGCTAAATTCGATGATTTCTCGTACGAAACAAAATGCAAGAAAACTTGCTTAAAATGCAATATTATGCGAAATTTTGAGATTTGAAGGCCAAATCACATATCGTGATACTACATGAAATAGTATCGAAATATTGGTAAAAATGAATATATTTACGTAATATCAAACTACATGAAAAACGTGAAAAAAGTCACGATTATACCAAATTTGAGGATTTTAACTTCGAATCATAATGCAAGGTTTCGTATTATTTAGATCCAAGAAAAGACATATGACAATGTTGTTTCCAATACAAATGATAAAAATCAATGTGTTTTCATTAGAATTAACTGAAATGTTCCTGATTTTCCGTTCATATTACCAATGGAAGATGTACACGTAAAACCGCTCTAATCCGGCTGAAACGTCGATATATACAATAAAAACAGAACTTCTCCCCTTTTCAATATCTTACTCAGTATTTTAAAGAGAAACAAATAGATGATTGTAAATGAAGTATTTAAGGTTATAATCTAATCAATTATGTGTTTGCATCATTTTTATTGTATATTTATTGAGTTAATACTAATAAACTGAAAATTCACCAAAACGTGGAAAAAACGGCAAAATATTGCCTAATTCGATGATATTTTGATTAAATCACATAAAGGAAAAGGGAATGATAAACGTCAAAATATTGCTAAATTCGATGATTTCTCGTACGAAACAAAATGCAAGAAAACTTGCTTAAAATGCAATATTATGCGAAATTCTGAGATTTGAAGGCCAAATCACATATCGTGATACTACATGAAATAGTATCGAAATATTGGTAAAAATGAATATATTTACGTAATATCAAACTACATGAAAAACGTGAAAAAGTCACGATTATACCAAATTTGAGGATTTTAACTTCGAATCATATTGCAAGGTTTCGTATTATTTAGATCCAAGAAAAGACATATGACAATGTTGTTTCCAATACAAATGATTAAAATCAATGTGTTTTCATTAGAATTAACTGAAATGTTCCTGATTTTCCGTTTATATTACCGATGGAAGATGTACACGTAAAACCGTTCTAATCCGGCTGAAACGTCGATGTATGCAATAAAAACAGAACTTCTCCCCCTTTTCAATATCTTACTCAGTATTTTAAAGAGAAACAAATAGATGATTGTAAATGAAGTATTTAAGGTTATAATCTAATCAATTATGTGTTTGCATCATTTTTATTGTATATATATTGAGTTAATACTAATAAACTGAAAATTCACAAAAACGTGGAAAAACGGCAAAATATTGCCTAATTCGATGATATTTTGATTAAATCACATAAAGGAAAAGGGAATGATAAACATCAAAATATTGCTATATTCGATGATTTCTCGTACGAAACAAAATGCAAGAAAACTTTTTTAAAATGCAATATTATGCGAAATTCTGAGATTTGAAGGCCAAATCACATATCGTGATACTACATGAAATAGTATCGAAATATTGGTAAAAATGAATATATTTACGTAATATCAAACTACATGAAAAACGTGAAAAAAGTCACGATTATACCAAATTTGAGGATTTTAACTTCGAATCATAATGCAAGGTTTCGTATTATTTAGATCCAAGAAAAGACATATGACAATGTTGTTTCCAATACAAATGATAAAAATCAATGTGTTTTCATTAGAATTAACTGAAATGTTCCTGATTTTCCGTTCATATTACCAATGGAAGATGTACACGTAAAACCGCTCTCATCCGGCTGAAACGTCGATATATACAATAAAAACAGAACTTCTCCCCTTTTCAATATCTTACTCAGTATTTTAAAGAGAAACAAATAGATGATTGTAAATGAAGTATTTAAGGTTATAATCTAATCAATTATGTGTTTGCATCATTTTTATTGTATATTTATTGAGTTAATACTAATAAACTGAAAATTCACCAAAACGTGGAAAAACGGCAAAATATTGCCTAATTTGATGATATTTTGATTAAATCACATAAAGGAAAAGGGAATGATAAACGTCAAAATATTGCTAAATTCGATGATTTCTCGTACGAAACAAAATGCAAGAAAACTTGCTTTAAATGCAATATTATGCGAAATTCTGAGATTTGAAGGCCAAATCACATATCGTGATACTACATGAAATAGTATCGAAATATTGGTAAAAATGAATATTTTACGTAATATCAAACTACATGAAAAACGTGAAAAAAGTCACGATTATACCAAATTTGAGGATTTTAACTTTGAATCATAATGCGAGGTTTCGTATTATTTAGATCCAAGAAAAGACATATGACAATGTTGTTTCCAATACAAATTATAAAAATCAATGTGTTTTCATTAGAATTAACTAAATGTTCCTGATTTTCCGTTTATATTAGCCGATGGAAGATGTACACGTAAAACCGCTCTAATCCGGCTGAAACGTCGATATATGCAATAAAAACAGAACTTCTCCCCTTTTCAATATCTTACTCAGTATTTTAAAGAGAAACAAATAGATGATTGAAAATGAAGTATTTAAGGTTATAATCTAATCAATTATGTGTTTGCATCATTTCTATTGTATATTTATTGAGTTAATACTAATAAACTGAAAATTCACCAAAACGTGGAAAAACGGCAAAATATTGCCTAATTCGATGATATTTTGATTAAATCACATAAAGGAAAAGGGAATGATAAACGTCAAAATATTGCTAAATTCGATGATTTCTCGTACGAAACAAAATGCAAGAAAACTTGCTTAAAATGCAATATTATGCGAAATTCTGAGATTTGAAGGCCAAATCACATATCGTGATACTACATGAAATAGTATCGAAATATTGGTAAAAATGAATATATTTACGTAATATTAAACTACATGAAAAACGTGAAAAAGTCACGATTATACCAAATTTGAGGATTTTAACTTCGAATCATATTGCGAGGTTTCGTATTATTTAGATCCAAGAAAAGACATATGACAATGTTGTTTCCAATACAAATGATAAAAATCAATGTGTTTTCATTAGAATTAACTGAAATGTTCCTGATTTTCCGTTTATATTACCGATGGAAGATGTACACGTAAAACCGTTCTAATCCGGCTGAAACGTCGATGTATGCAATAAAAACAGAACTTCTCCCCCTTTTCAATATCTTACTCAGTATTTTAAAGAGAAACAAATAGATGATTGTAAATGAAGTATTTAAGGTTATAATCTAATCAATTATGTGTTTGCATCATTTTTATTGTATATATATTGAGTTAATACTAATAAACTGAAAATTCACACAAACGTGGAAAAACGGCAAAATATTGCCTAATTCGATGATATTTTGATTAAATCACATAAAGGAAAAGGGAATGATAAACGTCAAAATATTGCTAATATTCGATGATTTCTCGTACGAAACAAAATGCAAGAAAACTTGCTTAAAATGCAATATTATGCGAAATTCTGAGATTTGAAGGCCAAATCACATATCGTGATACTACATGAAATAGTATCGAAATATTGGTAAAAATGAATATATTTACGTAATATCAAACTACATGAAAAACGTGAAAAAAGTCACGATTATACCAAATTTGAGGATTTTAACTTCGAATCATAATGCGAGGTTTCGTACTATTTAGATCCATGAAAAGACATATGACAATGTTGTTTCCAATACAAATTATAAAAATCAATGTGTTTTCATTAGAATTAACTGAAATGTTCCTGATTTTCCGTTTATATTACCGATGGAAGATGTACACGTAAAACCGCTCTAATCCGGCTGAAACGTCGATATATGAAATAAAAACAGAACTTCTCCCCCTTTTCAATATCTTACTCAGTATTTTAAAGAGAAACAAATAGATGATTGAAAATGAAGTATTTAAGGTTATAATCTAATCAATTATGTGTTTGCATCATTTTTATTGTATATTTATTGAGTTAATACTAATAAACTGAAAATTCACCAAAACGTGGAAAAACGGCAAAATATTGCCTAATTCGATGATATTTTGATTAAATCACATAAAGGAAAAGGGAATGATAAACGTCAAAATATTGCTAAATTCGATGATTTCTCGTACGAAACAAAATGCAAGAAAACTTGCTTAAAATGCAATTATTATGCGAAATTCTGAGATTTGAAGGCCAAATCACATATCGTGATACTACATGAAATAGTATCGAAATATTGGTAAAAATGAATATATTTACGCAATATCAAACTACATGAAAAACGTGAAAAAGTCACGATTATACCAAATTTGAGGATTTTAACTTCGAATCATATTGCGAGGTTTCGTACTATTTAGATCCATGAAAAGACATATGACAATGTTGTTTCCAATACAAATGATAAAAATCAATGTGTTTTCATTAGAATTAACTGAAATGTTCCTGATTTTCCGTTTATATTACCGATGGAAGATGTACACGTAAAACCGCTTCTAATCCGGCTGAAACGTCGATGTATGCAATAAAAACAGAACTTCTCCCCCTTTTCAATATCTTACTCAGTATTTTAAAGAGAAACAAACAGATGATTGTAAATGAAGTATTTAAGGTTATAATCTAATCAATTATGTGTTTGCATCATTTTTATTGTATATTTATTGAGTTAATACTAATAAACTGAAAATTCACCAAAACGTGGAAAAACGGCAAAATATTGCCTAATTCGATGATATTTTGATTAAATCACATAAAGGAAAAGGGAATGATAAACGTCAAAATATTGCTAAATTCGATGATTTCTCGTACGAAACAAAATGCAAGAAAACTTGCTTAAAATGCAATATTATGCGAAATTCTGAGATTTGAAGGCCAAATCACATATCGTGATACTACATGAAATAGTATCGAAATATTGGTAAAAATGAATATATTTACGTAATATCAAACTACATGAAAAACGTGAAAAAGTCACAATTATACCAAATTTGAGGATTATAACTTCGAATCATAATTCGAGTTTTCGTACTATTTAGATCCATGAAAAGACATATGACAATGTTGTTTCCAATACAAATTATAAAAATCAATGTGTTTTCATTAGAATTAACTAAAATGTTCCTGATTTTCCGTTTATATGACCGATGGAAGATGTACACGTAAAACCGCTCTAATCCGGCTGAAACGTCGATGTATGCAATAAAAACAGAACTTCTCCCCCTTTTCAATATCTTACTCAGTATTTTAAAGAGAAACAAATAGATGATTGTAAATGAAGTATTTAAGGTTATAATCTAATCAATTATGTGTTTGCATCATTTTTATTGTATATTTATTGAGTTAATACTAATAAACTGAAAATTCACAAAAACGTTGAAAAACGGCAAAATATTGCCTAATTCCGATGATATTTTGATTAAATCACATAAAGGAAAAGGGAATGATAAACGTCAAAATATTGCTAAATTCGATGATTTCTCGTACGAAACAAAATGCAAGAAAACTTGCTTAAAATGCAATATTATGCGAAATTCTGAGATTTGAAGGCCAAATCACATATCGTGATACTACATGAAATAGTATCGAAATATTGGTAAAAATGAATATATTTACGTAATATCAAACTACATGAAAAACGTGAAAAAAGTCACGATTATACCAAATTTGAGGATTTTAACTTCGAATCATAATGCAAGGTTTCGTATTATTTAGATCCAATGAAAAGACATATGACAATGTTGTTTCCAATACAAATGATAAAAATCAACGTGTTTTCATTAGAATTAACTGAAATGTTCCTGATTTTCCGTTCATATTACCGATGGAAGATGTACACGTAAAACCGCTCTAATCCGGCTGAAACGTCGATATATGCAATAAAAACAGAACTTCTCCCCTTTTCAATATCTTACTCAGTATTTTAAAGAGAAACAAATAGATGATTGTAAATGAAGTATTTAAAGTTATAATCTAATCAATTATGTGTTTGCATCATTTTTATTGTATATTTATTGAGTTAATACTAATAAACTGAAAATTCACCAAAACGTGAAAAAACGGCAAAATATTGCCTAATTCGATGATATTTTGATTAAATCACATAAAGGAAAAGGGAATGATAAACGTCAAAATATTGCTAAATTCGATGATTTCTCGTATGAAACAAAATGCAAGAAAACTTGCTTAAAATGCAATATTATGCGAAATTCTGAGATTTGAAGGCCAAATCACATATCGTGATACTACATGAAATAGTATCGAAATATTGGTAAAAATGAATATATTTATGTAATATCAAACTACATGAAAAACGTGAAAAAGTCACGATTATACCAAATTTGAGGATTTTAACTTCGAATCATGAATGCGAGGTTTCGTACTATTTAGATCCATGAAAAGACATATGACAATGTTGTTTCCAATACAAATTATAAAAATCAATGTGTTTTCATTAGAATTAACTAAAATGTTCCTGATTTTCCGTTTATATTACCGATGGAAGATGTACACGTAAGACCGCTCTAATCCGGCTGAAACGTCGATATATGCAATAAAAACAGAACTTCTCCCCCTTTTCAATATCTTATTCAGTATTTTAAAGAGAAACAAATATATGATTGTAAATGAAGTATTTAAGGTTATAATCTAATCAATTATGTGTTTGCATCATTTTTATTGTATATTTATTGAGTTAATACTAATAAACTGAAAATTCACAAAAACGTGGAAAAACGGCAAAATATTGCCTAATTCGATGATATTTTGATTAAATCACATAAAGGAAAAGGGAATGATAAACGTCAAAATATTGCTAAATTCGATGATTTCTCGTACGAAACAAAATGCAAGAAAACTTGCTTAAAATGCAATATTATGCGAAATTCTGAGATTTGAAGGCCAAATCACATATCGTGATACTACATGAAATAGTATCGAAATATTGGTAAAAATGAATATATTTACGTAATATCAAACTGCATGAAAAACGTGAAAAAAGTCACGATTATACCAAATTTGAGGATTTTAACTTTGAATCATAATGCGAGGTTTCGTATTATTTAGATCCAAGAAAAGACATATGACAATGTTGTTTCCAATACAAATGATAAAAATCAATGTGTTTTCATTAGAATTAACTTAAATGTTCCTGATTTTCCGTTTATATTACCGATGGAAGATGTACACGTAAAACCGCTCTAATCCGGCTGAAACGTCGATATATGCAATAAAAACAGAACTTCTTCCCTTTTCAATATCTTACTCAGTATTTTAAAGAGAAACAAAAAGATGATTGAAAATGAAGTATTTAAGGTTATAATCTAATCAATTATGTGTTTGCATCATTTTTATTGTATATTTATTGAGTTAATACTAATAAAATGAAAATTCACCAAAACGTGAAAAAACGGCAAAATATTGCCTAATTCGATGATATTTTGATTAAATCACATAAAGGAAAAGGGAATGATAAACGTCAAAATATTGCAAAATTCGATGATTTCTCGTACGAAACAAAATGCAAGAAAACTTGCTTAAAATGCAATATTATGCGAAATTCTGAGATTTGAAGGCCAAATCACATATCGTGATACTACATGAAATAGTATCGAAATATTGGTAAAAATGAATATATTTACGTAATATCAAACTACATGAAAAACGTGAAAAAGTCACGATTATACCAAATTTGAGGATTTTAACTTCGAATCATATTGCGAGGTTTCGTATTATTTAGATCCAAGAAAAGACATATGACAATGTTGTTTCCAATACAAATGATAAAAATCAATGTGTTTTCATTAGAATTAACTGAAATGTTCCTGATTTTCCATTTATATTACCGATGGAAGATGTACACGTAAAACCGTTCTAATCCGGCTGAAACGTCGATGTATGCAAT
The DNA here is from genome assembly GCF_040958095.1 of Procambarus clarkii. Classification (NCBI taxonomy): domain Eukaryota; kingdom Metazoa; phylum Arthropoda; class Malacostraca; order Decapoda; family Cambaridae; genus Procambarus; species Procambarus clarkii. The sequence goes on along the minus strand of NC_091221.1, from coordinate 22,342,786 downwards.
AAAAACAGAACTTCTCCCCCTTTTCAATATCTTACTCAGTATTTTAAAGAGAAACAAATAGATGATTGTAAATGAAGTATTTAAGGTTATAATCTAATCAAATATGTGTTTGCATAATTTTTATTGTATATTTATTGAGTTAATACTAATAAACTGAAAATTCACCAAAACGTGGAAAAACGGCAAAATATTGCCTAATTCGATGATATTTTGATTAAATCACATAAAGGAAAAGGGAATGATAAACGTCAAAATATTGCTAAATTCGATGATTTCTCGTACGAAACAAAATGCAAGAAAACTTGCTTAAAATGCAATATTATGCGAAATTCTGAGATTTGAAGGCCAAATCACATATCGTGATACTACATGAAATAGTATCGAAATATTGGTAAAAATGAATATATTTACGTAATATCAAACTACATGAAAAACGTGAAAAAGTCACAATTATACCAAATTTGAGGATTATAACTTCGAATCATAAATCGAGTTTTCGTACTATTTAGATCCATGAAAAGACATATGACAATGTTGTTTCCAATACAAATTATAAAAATCAATGTGTTTTCATTAGAATTAACTAAAATGTTCCTGATTTTCCGTTTATATGACCGATGGAAGATGTACACGTAAAACCGCTCTAATCCGGCTGAAACGTCGATGTATGCAATAAAAACAGAACTTCTCCCCCTTTTCAATATCTTACTCAGTATTTTAAAGAGAAACAAATAGATGATTGAAAATGAAGTATTTAAGGTTATAATCTAATCAATTATGTGTTTGCATCATTTTTATTGTATATTTATTGAGTTAATACTAATAAACTGAAAATTCACAAAAACGTTGAAAAACGGCAAAATATTGCCTAATTCCATGATATTTTGATTAAATCACATAAAGGAAAAGGGAATGATAAACGTCAAAATATTGCTAAATTCGATGATTTCTCGTACGAAACAAAATGCAAGAAAACTTGCTTAAAATGCAATATTATGCGAAATTCTGAGATTTGAAGGCCAAATCACATATCGTGATACTACATGAAATAGTATCGAAATATTGGTAAAAATGAATATATTTACGTAATATCAAACTACATGAAAAACGTGAAAAAAGTCACGATTATACCAAATTTGAGGATTTTAACTTCGAATCATAATGCAAGGTTTCGTATTATTTAGATCCAAGAAAAGACATATGACAATGTTGTTTCCAATACAAATGATAAAAATCAACGTGTTTTCATTAGAATTAACTGAAATGTTCCTGATTTTCCGTTCATATTACCGATGGAAGATGTACACGTAAAACCGCTCTAATCCGGCTGAAACGTCGATATATGCAATAAAAACAGAACTTCTCCCCTTTTCAATATCTTACTCAGTATTTTAAAGAGAAACAAATAGATGATTGTAAATGAAGTATTTAAAGTTATAATCTAATCAATTATGTGTTTGCATCATTTTTATTGTATATTTATTGAGTTAATACTAATAAACTGAAAATTCTCCAAAACGTGGAAAAACGGCAAAATATTGCCTAATTCGATGATATTTTGATTAAATCACATAAAGGAAAAGGGAATGATAAACGTCAAAATATTGCTAAATTCGATGATATCTCGTACGAAACAAAATGCAAGAAAACTTGCTTAAAATGCAATATTATGCGAAATTCTGAGATTTGAAGGCCAAATCACATATCGTGATACTACATGAAATAGTATCGAAATATTGGTAAAAATGAATATATTTACGTAATATCAAACTACATGAAAAACGTGAAAAAAGTCACGATTATACCAAATTTGAGGATTTTAACTTCGAATCATAATGCAAGGTTTTGAATTATTTAGATCCAAGAAAAGACATATGACAATGTTGTTTCCAATACAAATGATAAAAATCAATGTGTTTTCATTAGACTTAACTGAAATGTTCCTGATTTTCCGTTCATATTACCGATGGAAGATGTACACGTAAAACCGCTCTAATCCGGCTGAAACGTCGATATATGCAATAAAAACAGAACTTCTCCCCTTTTCAATATCTTACTCAGTATTTTAAAGAGAAACAAATAGATGATTGTAAATGAAGTATTTAAGGTTATAATCTAATCAATTATGTGTTTGCATCATTTTTATTGTATATTTATTGAGTTAATACTAATAAACTGAAAATTCACAAAAACGTGGAAAAACGGCAAAATATTGCCTAATTCGATGATATTTTGATTAAATCACATAAAGGAAAAGGGAATGATAAACGTCAAAATATTGCTAAATTCGATGATTTCTCGTACGAAACAAAATGCAAGAAAACTTGCTTAAAATGCAATATTATGCGAAATTCTGAGATTTGAAGGCCAAATCACATATCGTTTTACTACATGAAATAGTATCGAAATATTGGTAAAAATGAATATATTTACGTAATATCAAACTACATGAAAAACGTGAAAAAAGTCACGATTTTACCAAATTTGAGGATTTTAACTTCGAATCATGAAGCGAGGTTTCGTACTATTTAGATCCATGAAAAGACATATGACAATGTTGTTTCCAATACAAATTATAAAAATCAATGTGTTTTCATTAGAATTAACTAAAATGTTCCTGATTTTCTGTTTATATTACCGATGGAAGATGTACACGTAAAACCGCTCTAATCCGGCTGAAACGTCGATATATGCAATAAAAACAGAACTTCTCCCCTTTTCAATATCTTACTCAGTATTTTAAAGAGAAACAAATAGATGATTGAAAATCAAGTATTTAAGGTTATAATCTAATCAATTATGTGTTTGCATCATTTTTATTGTATATTTATTGAGTTAATACTAATAAACTGAAAATTCACCAAAAAGTGGAAAAACGGCAAAATATTGCCTAATTCGATGATATTTTGATTAAATCACATAAAGGAAAAGGGAATGATAAACGTCAAAATATTGCTAAATTCGATGATTTCTCGTACGAAACAAAATGCAAGAAAACTTGCTTAAAATGCAATATTATGCGAAATTTTGAGATTTGAAGGCCAAATCACATATCGTGATACTACATGAATTAGTATCGAAATATTGGTAAAAATGAATATATTTACGTAATATCAAACTACATGAAAAACGTGAAAAAAGTCACGATTATACCAAATTTGAGGATTTTAACTTCGAATCATAATGCAAGGTTTCGTATTATTTAGATCTAAGAAAAGACATATGACAATGTTGTTTCCAATACAAACGATAAAAATCAATGTGTTTTCATTAGAATTAACTGAAATGTTCCTGATTTTCCGTTTATATTACCGATGGAAGATGTACACGTAAAACCGCTCTAATCCGGCTGAAACGTCGATGTATGCAATAAAAACAGAACTTCTCCCCCTTTTCAATATCTTACTCAGTATTTTAAAGAGAAACAAATAGATGATTGAAAATGAAGTATTTCAGGTTATAATCTAATCAATTATGTGTTTGCATCATTTTTATTGTATATTTATTGAGTTAATACTAATAAACTGAAAATTCACAAAAACGTGGAAAAACGGCAAAATATTGCCTAATTCGATGATATTTTGATTAAATCACATAAAGGAAAAGGGAATGATAAACGTCAAAATATTGCTAAATTCGATGATTTCTCGTACGAAACAAAATGCAAGAAAACTTGCTTAAAATGCAATATTATGCGAAATTCTGAGATTTGAAGGCCAAATCCCATATCGTGATACTACATGAAATAGTATCGAAATATTGGTAAAAATGAATATATTTACGTAATATCAAACTGCATGAAAAACGTGAAAAAAGTCACGATTATACCAAATTTGAGGATTTTAACTTTGAATCATAATGCGAGGTTTCGTATTATTTAGATCCAAGAAAAGACATATGACAATGTTGTTTCCAATACAAATGATAAAAATCAATGTGTTTTCATTAGAATTAACTTAAATGTTCCTGATTTTCCGTTTATATTACCGATGGAAGATGTACACGTAAAACCGCTCTAATCCGGCTGAAACGTCGATATATGCAATAAAAACAGAACTTCTTCCCTTTTCAATATCTTACTCAGTATTTTAAAGAGAAACAAAAAGATGATTGAAAATGAAGTATTTAAGGTTATAATCTAATCAATTATGTGTTTGCATCATTTTTATTGTATATTTATTGAGTTAATACTAATAAAATGAAAATTCACCAAAACGTGAAAAAACGGCAAAATATTGCCTAATTCGATGATATTTTGATTAAATCACATAAAGGAAAAGGGAATGATAAACGTCAAAATATTGCAAAATTCGATGATTTCTCGTACGAAACAAAATGCAAGAAAACTTGCTTAAAATGCAATATTATGCGAAATTCTGAGATTTGAAGGCCAAATCACATATCGTGATACTACATGAAATAGTATCGAAATATTGGTAAAAATGAATATATTTACGTAATATCAAACTACATGAAAAACGTGAAAAAGTCACGATTATACCAAATTTGAGGATTTTAACTTCGAATCATATTGCGAGGTTTCGTATTATTTAGATCCAAGAAAAGACATATGACAATGTTGTTTCCAATACAAATGATAAAAATCAATGTGTTTTCATTAGAATTAACTGAAATGTTCCTGATTTTCCGTTTATATTACCGATGGAAGATGTACACGTAAAACCGTTCTAATCCGGCTGAAACGTCGATGTATGCAATAAAAACAGAACTTCTCCCCCTTTTCAATATCTTACTCAGTATTTTAAATAGAAACAAATAGATGATTGTAAATGAAGTATTTAAGGTTATAATCTAATCAATTATGTGTTTGCATCATTTTTATTGTATATTTATTGAGTTAATACTAATAAACTGAAAATTCACCAAAACGTGGAAAAACGGCAAAATATTCCCTAATTCGATGATATTTTGATTAAATCACATAAAGGAAAAGGGAATGATAAACGTCAAAATATTGCTAAATTCTATGATTTCTCGTACGAAACAAAATGCAAGAAAACTTGCTTAAAATGCAATATTATGCGAAATTCTGAGATTTGAAGGCCAAATCACATATCGTTTTACTACATGAAATAGTATCGAAATATTGGTAAAAATGAATATATTTACGTAATATCAAACTACATGAAAAACGTGAAAAAAGTCACGATTTTACCAAATTTGAGGATTTTAACTTCGAATCATGAAGCGAGGTTTCGTACTATTTAGATCCATGAAAAGACATATGACAATGTTGTTTCCAATACAAATTATAAAAATCAATGTGTTTTCATTAGAATTAACTAAAATGTTCCTGATTTTCTGTTTATATTACCGATGGAAGATGTACACGTAAAACCGCTCTAATCCGGCTGAAACGTCGATATATGCAATAAAAACAGAACTTCTCCCCTTTTCAATATCTTACTCAGTATTTTAAAGAGAAACAAATAGATGATTGAAAATCAAGTATTTAAGGTTATAATCTAATCAATTATGTGTTTGCATCATTTTTATTGTATATTTATTGAGTTAATACTAATAAACTGAAAATTCACCAAAAAGTGGAAAAACGGCAAAATATTGCCTAATTCGATGATATTTTGATTAAATCACATAAAGGAAAAGGGAATGATAAACGTCAAAATATTGCTAAATTCGATGATTTCTCGTACGAAACAAAATGCAAGAAAACTTGCTTAAAATGCAATATTATGCGAAATTTTGAGATTTGAAGGCCAAATCACATATCGTGATACTACATGAATTAGTATCGAAATATTGGTAAAAATGAATATATTTACGTAATATCAAACTACATGAAAAACGTGAAAAAAGTCACGATTATACCAAATTTGAGGATTTTAACTTCGAATCATAATGCAAGGTTTCGTATTATTTAGATCTAAGAAAAGACATATGACAATGTTGTTTCCAATACAAACGATAAAAATCAATGTGTTTTCATTAGAATTAACTGAAATGTTCCTGATTTTCCGTTTATATTACCGATGGAAGATGTACACGTAAAACCGCTCTAATCCGGCTGAAACGTCGATGTATGCAATAAAAACAGAACTTCTCCCCCTTTTCAATATCTTACTCAGTATTTTAAAGAGAAACAAATAGATGATTGAAAATGAAGTATTTCAGGTTATAATCTAATCAATTATGTGTTTGCATCATTTTTATTGTATATTTATTGAGTTAATACTAATAAACTGAAAATTCACAAAAACGTGGAAAAACGGCAAAATATTGCCTAATTCGATGATATTTTGATTAAATCACATAAAGGAAAAGGGAATGATAAACGTCAAAATATTGCTAAATTCGATGATTTCTCGTACGAAACAAAATGCAAGAAAACTTGCTTAAAATGCAATATTATGCGAAATTCTGAGATTTGAAGGCCAAATCCCATATCGTGATACTACATGAAATAGTATCGAAATATTGGTAAAAATGAATATATTTACGTAATATCAAACTGCATGAAAAACGTGAAAAAAGTCACGATTATACCAAATTTGAGGATTTTAACTTTGAATCATAATGCGAGGTTTCGTATTATTTAGATCCAAGAAAAGACATATGACAATGTTGTTTCCAATACAAATGATAAAAATCAATGTGTTTTCATTAGAATTAACTTAAATGTTCCTGATTTTCCGTTTATATTACCGATGGAAGATGTACACGTAAAACCGCTCTAATCCGGCTGAAACGTCGATATATGCAATAAAAACAGAACTTCTTCCCTTTTCAATATCTTACTCAGTATTTTAAAGAGAAACAAAAAGATGATTGAAAATGAAGTATTTAAGGTTATAATCTAATCAATTATGTGTTTGCATCATTTTTATTGTATATTTATTGAGTTAATACTAATAAAATGAAAATTCACCAAAACGTGAAAAAACGGCAAAATATTGCCTAATTCGATGATATTTTGATTAAATCACATAAAGGAAAAGGGAATGATAAACGTCAAAATATTGCAAAATTCGATGATTTCTCGTACGAAACAAAATGCAAGAAAACTTGCTTAAAATGCAATATTATGCGAAATTCTGAGATTTGAAGGCCAAATCACATATCGTGATACTACATGAAATAGTATCGAAATATTGGTAAAAATGAATATATTTACGTAATATCAAACTACATGAAAAACGTGAAAAAGTCACGATTATACCAAATTTGAGGATTTTAACTTCGAATCATATTGCGAGGTTTCGTATTATTTAGATCCAAGAAAAGACATATGACAATGTTGTTTCCAATACAAATGATAAAAATCAATGTGTTTTCATTAGAATTAACTGAAATGTTCCTGATTTTCCGTTTATATTACCGATGGAAGATGTACACGTAAAACCGTTCTAATCCGGCTGAAACGTCGATGTATGCAATAAAAACAGAACTTCTCCCCCTTTTCAATATCTTACTCAGTATTTTAAATAGAAACAAATAGATGATTGTAAATGAAGTATTTAAGGTTATAATCTAATCAATTATGTGTTTGCATCATTTTTATTGTATATTTATTGAGTTAATACTAATAAACTGAAAATTCACCAAAACGTGGAAAAACGGCAAAATATTCCCTAATTCGATGATATTTTGATTAAATCACATAAAGGAAAAGGGAATGATAAACGTCAAAATATTGCTAAATTCTATGATTTCTCGTACGAAACAAAATGCAAGAAAACTTGCTTAAAATGCAATATTATGCGAAATTCTGAGATTTGAAGGCCAAATCACATATCGTGATACTACATGAAATAGTATCGAAATTTTGGTAAAAATGAATATATTTATGTAATATCAAACTACATGAAAAACGTGAAAAAAGTCACGATTATACCAAATTTGAGGATTTTAACTTCGAATCATGAAGCGAGGTTTCGTACTATTTTGATCCATGAAAAGACATATGACAATGTTGTTTCCAATACAAATTATAAAAATCAATGTGTTTTCATTAGAATTAACTAAAATGTTCCTGATTTTCCGTTTATATTACCGATGGAAGATGTACACGTAAGACCGCTCTAATCCGGCTGAAACGTCGATATATGCAATAAAAACAGAACTTCTCCCCTTTTCAATATCTTATTCAGTATTTTAAAGAGAAACAAATATATGATTGAAAATGAAGTATTTAAGGTTATAATCTAATCAATTATGTGTTTGCATCATTTTTATTGTATATTTATTGAGTTAATACTAATAAACTGAAAATTCACCAAAACGTGGAAAAACGGCAAAATATTGCCTAATTCGATGATATTTTGATTAAATCACATAAAGGAAAAGGGAATGATAAACGTCAAAATATTGCTAAATTCGATGATTTCTCGTACGAAACAAAATGCAAGAAAACTTGCTTAAAATGCAATATTATGCGAAATTCTGAGATTTGAAGGCCAAATCACATATCGTGATACTACATGAAATAGTATCGAAATATTGGTAAAAATGAATATATTTACGTAATATCAAACTACATGAAAAACGTGAAAAAAGTCACGATTATACCAAATTTGAGGATTTTAACTTCGAATCATAATGCAAGGTTTCGAATTATTTAGATCCAAGAAAAGACATATGACAATGTTGTTTCCAATACAAATGATAAAAATCAATGTGTTTTCATTAGAATTAACTGAAATGTTCCTGATTTTCCGTTCATATTACCGATGGAAGATGTACACGTAAAACCGCTCTAATCCGGCTGAAACGTCGATATATGCAATAAAAACAGAACTTCTCCCCTTTTGAATATCTTACTCAGTATTTTAAAGAGAAACAAATAGATGATTGAAAATGAAGTATTTAAGGTTATAATCTAATCAATTATGTGTTTGCATCATTTTTATTGTATATTTATTGAGTTAATACTAATAAACTGAAAATTCACAAAAACGTTGAAAAACGGCAAAATATTGCCTAATTCCATGATATTTTGATTAAATCACATAAAGGAAAAGGGAATGATAAACGTCAAAATATTGCTAAATTCGATGATTTCTCGTACGAAACAAAATGCAAGAAAACTTGCTTAAAATGCAATATTATGCGAAATTCTGAGATTTGAAGGCCAAATCACATATCGTGATACTACATGAAATAGTATCGAAATATTGGTAAAAATGAATATATGTACGTAATATCAAACTACATGAAAAACGTGAAAAAAGTCACGATTATACCAAATTTGAGGATTTTAACTTCGAATCATAATGCAAGGTTTCGTATTATTTAGATCCAAGAAAAGACATATGACAATGTTGTTTCCAATACAAATGATAAAAATCAACGTGTTTTCATTAGAATTAACTGAAATGTTCCTGATTTTCCGTTCATATTACCGATGGAAGATGTACACGTAAAACCGCTCTGATCCGGCTGAAACGTCGATATATGCAATAAAAACAGAACTTCTCCCCTTTTCAATATCTTACTCAGTATTTTAAAGAGAAACAAATAGATGATTGTAAATGAAGTATTTAAAGTTATAATCTAATCAATTATGTGTTTGCATCATTTTTATTGTATATTTATTGAGTTAATACTAATAAACTGAAAATTCACAAAAACGTAAAAAACGGCAAAATATTGCCTAATTCGATGATATTTTGATTAAATCACATAAAGGAAAAGGGAATGATAAACGTCAAAATATTGCTAAATTCGATGATTTCTCGTATGAAACAAAATGCAAGAAAACTTGCTTAAAATGCAATATTATGCGAAATTCTGAGATTTGAAGGCCAAATCACATATCGTGATACTACATGAAATAGTATCGAAATTTTGGTAAAAATGAATATATTTATGTAATATCAAACTACATGAAAAACGTGAAAAAAGTCACGATTATACCAAATTTGAGGATTTTAACTTCGAATCATGAAGCGAGGTTTCGTACTATTTAGATCCATGAAAAGACATATGACAATGTTGTTTCCAATACAAATTATAAAAATCAATGTGTTTTCATTAGAATTAACTAAAATGTTCCTGATTTTCCGTTTATATTACCGATGGAAGATGTACACGTAAGACCGCTCTAATCCGGCTGAAACGTCGATATATGCAATAAAAACAGAACTTCTCCCCTTTTCAATATCTTATTCAGTATTTTAAAGAGAAACAAATATATGATTGAAAATGAAGTATTTAAGGTTATAATCTAATCAATTATGTGTTTGCATCATTTTTATTGTATATTTATTGAGTTAATACTAATAAACTGAAAATTCACCAAAACGTGGAAAAACGGAAAAATATTGCCTAATTCGATGATATTTTGATTAAATCACATAAAGGAAAAGGGAATGATAAACGTCAAAATATTGCTAAATTCGATGATTTCTCGTACGAAACAAAATGCAAGAAAACTTGCTTAAAATGCAATATTATGCGAAATTCTGAGATTTGAAGGCCAAATCACATATCGTGATACTACATGAAATAGTATCGAAATATTGGTAAAAATGAATATATTTACGTAATATCAAACTACATGAAAAACGTGAAAAAAGTCACGATTATACCAAATTTGAGGATTTTAACTTCGAATCATAATGCAAGGTTTCGAATTATTTAGATCCAAGAAAAGACATATGACAATGTTGTTTCCAATACAAATGATAAAAATCAATGTGTTTTCATTAGAATTAACTGAAATGTTCCTGATTTTCCGTTCATATTACCGATGGAAGATGTACACGTAAAACCGCTCTAATCCGGCTGAAACGTCGATATATGCAATAAAAACAGAACTTTTCCCCTTTTCAATATCTTACTCAGTATTTTAAAGAGAAACAAATAGATGATTGTAAATGAAGTATTTAAGGTTATAATCTAATCAATTATGTGTTTGCATCATTTTTATTGTATATTTATTGAGTTAATACTAATAAACTGAAAATTCACCAAAACGTGGAAAAACGGCAAAATATTGCCTAATTCGATGATATTTTGATTAAATCACATAAAGGAAAAGGGAATGATAAACGTCAAAATATTGCTAAATTCGATGATTTCTCGTACGAAACAAAATGCAAGAAAACTTGCTTAAAATGCAATATTATGCGAAATTCTGAGATTTGAAGGCCAAATCACATATCGTGATACTACATGAAATAGTATCGAAATATTGGTAAAAATGAATATTTTACGTAATATCAAACTACATGAAAAACGTGAAAAAAGTCACGATTATACCAAATTTGAGGATTTAACTTTGAATCATAATGCGAGGTTTCGTACTATTTAGATCCATGAAAAGACATATGACAATGTTGTTTCCAATACAAATTATAAAAATCAATGTGTTTTCATTAGAATTAACTAAAATGTTCCTGATTTTCCGTTTATATTACCGATGGAAGATGTACACGTAAAACCGCTCTAATCCGGCTGAAACGTCGATATATGCAATAAAAACAGAACTTCTCCCCTTTTCAATATCTTACTCAGTATTTTAAAGAGAAACAAATAGATGATTGAAAATGAAGTATTTAAGTTTATAATCTAATCAATTATGTGTTTGCATCATTTTTATTGTATATTTATTGAGTTAATACTAATAAACTGAAAATTCACCAAAACGTGGAAAAACGGCAAAATATTGCCTAATTCGATGATATTTTGATTAAATCACATAAAGGAAAAGGGAATGATAAACGTCAAAATATTGCTAAATTCGATGATTTCTCGTACGAAACAAAATGCAAGAAAACTTGCTTAAAATGCAATATTATGCGAAATTTTGAGATTTGAAGGCCAAATCACATATCGTGATACTACATGAATTAGTATCGAAATATTGGTAAAAATGAATATATTTACGTAATATCAAACTACATGAAAAACGTGAAAAAAGTCACGATTATACCAAATTTGAGGATTTTAACTTCGAATCATAATGCAAGGTTTCGTATTATTTAGATCCAAGAAAAGACATATGACAATGTTGTTTCCAATACAAATGATAAAAATCAATGTGTTTTCATTAGAATTAACTGAAATGTTCCTGATTTCCGTTTATATTACCGATGGAAGATGTACACGTAAAACCGCTCTAATCCGGCTGAAACGTCGATGTATGCAATAAAAACAGAACTTCTCCCCCTTTTCAATATCTTACTCAGTATTTTAAAGAGAAACAAATAGATGATTGAAAATGAAGTATTTAAGGTTATAATCTAATCAATTATGTGTTTGCATCATTTTTATTGTATATTTATTGAGTTAATACTAATAAACTGAAAATTCACAAAAACGTGGAAAAACGGCAAAATATTGCCTAATTCGATGATATTTTGATTAAATCACATAAAGGAAAAGGGAATGATAAACGTCAAAATATTGCTAAATTCGATGATTTCTCGTACGAAACAAAATGCAAGAAAACTTGCTTAAAATGCAATATTATGCGAAATTCTGAGATTTGAAGGCCAAATCACATATCGTGATACTACATGAAATAGTATCGAAATATTGGTAAAAATGAATATATTTACGTAATATCAAACTACATGAAAAACGTGAAAAAAGTCACGATTATACCAAATTCGAGGATTTTAACTTCGAAACATGAAGCGAGGTTTCGTACTATTTAGATCCATGAAAAGACATATGACAATGTTGTTTCCAATACAAATTATAAAAATCAATGTGTTTTCATTAGAATTAACTAAAATGTTCCTGATTTCCGTTTATATTACCGATGGAAGATGTACACGTAAAACCGCTCTAATCCGGCTGAAACGTCGATATATGCAATAAAAACAGAACTTCTCCCCTTTTCAATATCTTACTCAGTATTTTAAAGAGAAACAAATAGATGATTGAAAATGAAGTATTTAAGGTTATAATCTAATCAATTATGTGTTTGCATCATTTTTATTGTATATTTATTGAGTTAATACTAATAAACTGAAAATTCACCAAAACGTGGAAAAACGGCAAAATATTGCCTAATTCGATGATATTTTGATTAAATCACATAAAGGAAAAGGGAATGATAAACGTCAAAATATTGCTAATTCGATGATTTCTCGTACGAAACAAATGCAAGAAAACTTGCTTAAAATGCAATATTATGCGAAATTCTGAGATTTGAAGGCCAAATCACATATCGTGATACTACATGAAATAGTATCGAAATATTGGTAAAAATGAATATATTTACGTAATATCAAACTACATGAAAAACGTGAAAAAAGTCACGATTATACCAAGTTTGAGGATTTTAACTTCGAATCATAATGCAAGGTTTCGAATTATTTAGATCCAAGAAAAGACATATGACAATGTTGTTTCCAATACAAATGATAAAAATCAATGTGTTTTCATTAGAATTAACTGAAATGTTCCTGATTTTCCGTTCATATTACCGATGGAAGATGTACACGTAAAACCGCTCTAATCCGGCTGAAACGTCGATATATGCAATAAAAACAGAACTTCTCCCCTTTTCAATATCTTACTCAGTATTTTAAAGAGAAACAAATAGATGATTGTAAATGAAGTATTTAAGGTTATAATCTAATCAATTATGTGTTTGCATCATTTTTATTGTATATTTATTGAGTTAATACTAATAAACTGAAAATTCACAAAAACGTGGAAAAACGGCAAAATATTGCCTAATTCGATGATATTTTGATTAAATCACATAAAGGAAAAGGGAATGATAAACGTCAAAATATTGCTAAATTCGATGATTTCTCGTACGAAACAAAATGCAAGAAAACTTGCTTAAAATGCAATATTATGCGAAATTCTGAGATTTGAAGGCCAAATCACATATTGTGATACTACATGAAATAGTATCGAAATATTGGTAAAAATGAATATATTTACGTAATATCAAACTACATGAAAACGTGAAAAAAGTCACGATTATACCAAATTTGAGGATTTTAACTTCGAATCATAATGCAAGGTTTCGTATTATTTAGATCCAAGAAAAGACATATGACAATGTTGTTTCCAATACAAATGATAAAAATCAATGTGTTTTCATTAGAATTAACTGAAATGTTCCTGATTTTCCGTTTATATTACCGATGGAAGATGTACACGTAAAACCGCTCTAATCCGGCTGAAACGTCGATGTATGCAATAAAAACAGAACTTCTCCCCCTTTTCAATATCTTACTCAGTATTTTAAAGAGAAACAAATAGATGATTGAAAATGAAGTATTTAAGGTTATAATCTAATCAATTATGTGTTTGCATCATTTTTATTGTATATTTATTGAGTTAATACTAATAAACTGAAAATTCACAAAAACGTGGAAAAACGGCAAAATATTGCCTAATTCGATGATATTTTGATTAAATCACATAAAGGAAAAGGGAATGATAAATGTCAAAATATTGCTAAATTCGATGATTTCTCGTACGAAACAAAATGCAAGAAAACTTGCTTAAAATGCAATATTATGCGAAATTCTGAGATTTGAAGGCCAAATCACATATCGTGATACTACATGAAATAGTATCGAAATATTGGTAAAAATGAATATATTTACGTAATATCAAACTACATGAAAAACGTGAAAAAAGTCACGATTATACCAAATTTGAGGATTTTAACTTCGAATCATGAAGCGAGGTTTCGTACTATTTAGATCCATGAAAAGACATATGACAATGTTGTTTCCAATACAAATTATAAAAATCAATGTGTTTTCATTAGAATTAACTAAAATGTTCCTGATTTTCCGTTTATATTACCGATGGAAGATGTACACGTAAAACCGCTCTAATCCGCCTGAAACGTCGATATATGCAATAAAAACAGAACTTCTCCCCTTTTCAATATCTTACTCAGTATTTTAAAGAGAAACAAATAGATGATTGAAAATGAAGTATTTAAGGTTATAATCTAATCAATTATGTGTTTGCATCATTTTTATTGTATATTTATTGAGTTAATACTAATAAACTGAAAATTCACCAAAACGTGGAAAAACGGCAAAATATTGCCTAATTCGATGATATTTTGATTAAATCACATAAAGGAAAAGGGAATGATAAACGTCAAAATATTGCTAAATTCGATGATTTCTCGTACGAAACAAAATGCAAGAAAACTTGCTTAAAATGCAATATTATGCGAAATTCTGAGATTTGAAGGCCAAATCACATATCGTGATACTACATGAAATAGTATCGAAATATTGGTAAAAATGAATATATTTACGTAATATCAAACTACATGAAAAACGTGAAAAAGTCACGATTATACCAAATTTGAGGATTTTAACTTCGAATCATATTGCGAGGTTTCGTATTATTTAGATCCAAGAAAAGACATATGACAATGTTGTTTCCAATACAAATGATAAAAATCAATGTGTTTTCATTAGAATTAACTGAAATGTTCCTGATTTTCCGTTTATATTACCGATGGAAGATGTACACGTAAAACCGTTCTAATCCGGCTGAAACGTCGATGTATGCAATAAAAACAGAACTTCTCCCCCTTTTCAATATCTTACTCAGTATTTTAAAGAGAAACAAATAGATGATTGTAAATGAAGTATTTAAGGTTATAATCTAATCAATTATGTGTTTGCATCATTTTTATTGTTTATATATTAAGTTAATACTAATAAACTGAAAATTCACAAAAACGTGGAAAAAACGGCAAAATATTGCCTAATTCGATGATATTTTGATTAAATCACATAAAGGAAAAGGGAATGATAAACGTCAAAACATTGCTAAATTCGATGATTTCTCGTACGAAACATTATGCAAGAAAACTTGCTTAAAATGCAAAATTATGCGAAATTCTGAGATTTGAAGGCCAAATCACATATCGTGATACTACATGAAATAGTATCGAAATATTGGTAAAAATGAATATATTTACGTAATATCAAACTACATGAAAAACGTGAAAAAAGTCACGATTATACCAAATATGAGGATTTTAACTTCGAATCATAATGCAAGGTTTCGTATTATTTAGATCCAAGAAAAGACATATGACAATGTTGTTTCCAATACAAATGATAAAAATCAATGTGTTTTCATTAGAATTAACTGAAATGTTCCTGATTTTCCGTTCATATTACCGATGGAAGATGTACACGTAAAACCGCTCTTATCCGGCTGAAACGTCGATATATGCAATAAAAACAGAACTTCTCCCCTTTTCAATATCTTACTCAGTATTTTAAAGAGAAACAAATAGATGATTGTAAATGAAGTATTTAAGGTTATAATCTAATCAATTATGTGTTTGCATCATTTTTATTGTATATTTATTGAGTTAATACTAATAAACTGAAAATTCACAAAAACGTGGAAAAACGGCAAAATATTGCCTAATTCGATGATATTGTGATTAAATCACATAAAGGAAAAGGGAATGATAAACGTCAAAATATTGCTATATTCGATGATTTCTCGTACGAAACAAAATGCAAGAAAACTTTCTTAAAATGCAATATTATGCGAAATTCTGAGATTTTAAGGCCAAATCACATATCGTGATACTACATGAAATAGTATCGAAATATTGGTAAAAATGAATATATTTACGTAATATCAAACTACATGAAAAACGTGAAAAAAGTCACGCTTATACCAAATTTGAGGATTTTAACTTCGAATCATGAAGCGAGGTTTCGTACTATTTAGATCCATGAAAAGACATATGACAATGTTGTTTCCAATACAAATTATAAAAATCAATGTGTTTTCATTAGAATTAACTAAAATGTTCCTGATTTTCCGTTTATATTACCGATGGAAGATGTACACGTAAGACCGCTCTAATCCGGCTGAAACGTCGATATATGCAATAAAAACAGAACTTCTCCCCTTTTCAATATCTTATTCAGTATTTTAAAGAGAAACAAATAGATGATTGAAAATGAAGTATTTAAGGTTATAATCTAATCAATTATGTGTTTGCATCATTTTTATTGTATATTTATTGAGTTAATACTAATAAACTGAAATTCACCAAAACGTGGAAAAACGGCAAAATATTGCCTAATTCGATGATATTTTGATTAAATCACATAAAGGAAAAGGGAATGATAAACGTCAAAATATTGCTAAATTCGATGATTTCTCGTACGAAACAAAATGCAAGAAAACTTGCTTAAAATGCAATATTATGCAAAATTCTGAGATTTCATGTAGTATCACATATCGTGATACTACATGAAATAGTATCGAAATATTGGTAAAAATGAATATATTTAAGTAATATCAAACTACATGAAAAACGTGAAAAAAGTCACGATTATACCAAATTTGAGGATTTTAACTTCGAATCATAATGCAAGGTTTCGTATTATTTAGATCCAAGAAAAGACATATGACAATGTTGTTTCCAATACAAATGATAAAAATCAATGTGTTTTCATTAGAATTAACTGAAATGTTCCTGATTTTCCGTTCATATTACCGATGGAAGATGTACACGTAAAACCGCTCTAATCCGGCTGAAACGTCGATATATGCAATAAAAACAGAACTTCTCCCCTTTTCAATATCTTACTCAGTATTTTAAAGAGAAACAAATAGATGATTGTAAATGAAGTATTTAAGGTTATAATCTAATCAATTATGTGTTTGTATCATTTTTATTGTATATTTATTGAGTTAATACTAATAAACTGAAAATTCACAAAAACGTGGAAAAACGGCAAAATATTGCCTAATTCGATGATATTGTGATTAAATCACATAAAGGAAAAGGGAATGATAAACGTCAAAATATTGCTAAATTCGATGATTTCTCGTACGAAACAAAATGCAAGAAAACTTGCTTAAAATGCAATATTATGCGAAATTCTGAGATTTGAAGGCCAAATCACATATCGTGATACTACATGAAATAGTATCGAAATATTGGTAAAAATGAATATATTTACGTAATATCAAACTACATGAAAAACGTGAAAAAAGTCACGATTATACCAAATTTGAGGATTTTAACTTCGAATCATAATGCAAGGTTTCGTATTATTTAGATCCAAGAAAAGACATATGACAATGTTGTTTCCAATACAAATGATAAAAATCAATGTGTTTTCATTAGAATTAACTGAAATGTTCCTGATTTTCCGTTCATATTACCGATGGAAGATGTACACGTAAAACCGCTCTTATCCGGCAGAAACGTCGATATATGCAATAAAAACAGAACTTCTCCCCTTTTCAATATCTTACTCAGTATTTTAAAGAGAAACAAATAGATGATTGTAAATGAAGTATTTAAGGTTATAATCTAATCAATTATGTGTTTGCATCATTTTTATTATATATTTATTGAGTTAATACTAATAAACTGAAAATTCACAAAAACGTGGAAAAACGGCAAAATATTGCCTAATTCGATGATATTGTGATTAAATCACATAAAGGAAAAGGGAATGATAAACGTCAAAATATTGCTATATTCGATGATTTCTCGTACGAAACAAAATGCAAGAAAACTTTCTTAAAATGCAATATTATGCGAAATTCTGAGATTTGAAGGCCAAATCAATATCGTGATACTACATGAAATAGTATCGAAATATTGGTAAAAATGAATATATTTACGTAATATCAAACTACATGAAAAACGTGAAAAAAGTCACGATTATACCAAATATGAGGATTTTAACTTCGAATCATGAAGCGAGGTTTCGTACTATTTAGATCAATGAAAAGACATATGACAATGTTGTTTCCAATACAAATTATAAAAATCAATGTGTTTTCATTAGAATTAACTAAAATTTTCTGATTTTCCGTTTATATTACCGATGGAAGATGTACACGTAAAACCGCTCTAATCCGGCTGAAACGTCGATATATGCAATAAAAACAGAACTTCTCCCCTTTTCAATATCTTACTCAGTATTTTAAAGAGAAACATATAGATGATTGTAAATGAAGTATTTAAAGTTATAATCTAATCAATTATGTGTTTGCATCATTTTTATTGTATATTTATTGAGTTAAAACTAATAAACTGAAAATTCACAAAAACGTGGAAAAACGGCAAAATATTGCCTAATTCGATGATATTTTGATTAAATCACATAAAGGAAAAGGGAATGATAAACGTCAAAATATTGCTAAATTCGATGATTTCTCGTATGAAACAAATGCAAGAAAACTTGCTTAAAATGCAATATTATGCGAAATTCTGAGATTTGAAGGCCAAATCACATATCGTGATACTACATGAAATAGTATCGAAATATTGGTAAAAATGAATGTATTTATGTAATATCAAACTACATGAAAAACGTGAAAAAAGTCACGATTATACCAAATTTGAGGATTTTAACTTCGAATCATGAAGCGAGGTTTCGTACTATTTAGATCCATGAAAAGACATATGACAATGTTGTTTCCAATACAAATTATAAAAATCAATGTGTTTTCATTAAAATTAACTAAAATGTTCCTGATTTTCCGTTTATATTACCGATGGAAGATGTACACGTAAGACCGCTCTAATCCGCTGAAACGTCGATATATGCAATAAAAACAGAACTTCTCCCCTTTTCAATATCTTATTCAGTATTTTAAAGAGAAACAAATATATGATTGAAAATGAAGTATTTAAGGTTATAATCTAATCAATTATGTGTTTGCATCATTTTTATTGTATATTTATTGAGTTAATACTAATAAACTGAAAATTCACCAAAACGTGGAAAAACGGCAAAATATTGCCTCATTCGATGATATTTTGATTAAATCACATAAACGAAAAGGGAATGATAAACGTCAAAATATTGCTAAATTCGATGATTTCTCGTACGAAACAAAATGCAAGAAAACTTGCTTAAAATGCAATATTATGCGAAATTCTGAGATTTGAAGGCCAAATCACATATCGTGATACTACATGAAATAGTATCGAAATATTGGTAAAAATGAATATATTTACGTAATATCAAACTACATGAAAAACGTGAAAAAAGTCACGATTATACCAAATTTGAGGATTTTAACTTCGAATCATAATGCAAGGTTTCGAATTATTTAGATCCAAGAAAAGACATATGACAATGTTTGTTTCCAATACAAATGATAAAAATCAATGTGTTTTCATTAGAATTAACTCAAATGTTCCTGATTTTCCGTTCATATTACCGATGGAAGATGTACACGTAAAACCGCTCTAATCCGGCTGAAACGTCGATATATGCAATAAAAACAGAACTTCTCCCCTTTTCAATATCTTACTCAGTATTTTAAAGAGAAACATATAGATGATTGTAAATGAAGTATTTAAGGTTATAATCTAATCAATTATGTGTTTGCATCATTTTTATTGTATATTTATTGAGTTAAAAACTAATAAACTGAAAATTCACAAAACGTGGAAAAACGGCAAAATATTGCCTAATTCGATGATATTTTGATTAAATCACATAAAGGAAAAGGGAATGATAAACGTCAAAAACATTGCTAAATTCGATGATTTCTCGTACGAAACATAATGCAAGAAAACTTGCTTAAATGCAAAATTATGCGAAATTCTGAGATTTGAAGGCCAAATCACATATCGTGATACTACATGAAATAGTATCGAAATATTGGTAAAAATGAATATATTTACGTAATATCAAACTACATGAAAAACGTGAAAAAGTCACGATTATACCAAATTTGAGGATTTTAACTTCGAATCATAATGCAAGGTTTCGTATTATTTAGATCCAAGAAAGACATATGACAATGTTGTTTCCAATACAAATGATAAAAATCAATGTGTTTTCATTAGAATTAACTGAAATGTTCCTGATTTTCCGTTCATATAACCGATGGAAGATGTACACGTAAGACCGCTCTAATCCGGCTGAAACGTCGATATATGCAATAAAAACAGAACTTCTCCCCTTTTCAATATCTTATTCAGTATTTTAAAGAGAAACAAATATATGATTGAAAATGAAGTATTTAAGGTTATAATCTAATCAATTATGTGTTTGCATCATTTTTATTGTATATTTATTGAGTTAATACTAATAAACTGAAAATTCACCAAAACGTGGAAAAACGGCAAAATATTGCCTAATTCGATGATATTTTGATTAAATCACATAAAGGAAAAGGGAATGATAAACGTCAAAATATTGCTAAAATTCGATGATTTCTCGTACGAAACAAATGCAAGAAAACTTGCTTAAAATGCAATATTATGCGAAATTCTGAGATTTGAAGGCCAAATCACATATCGTGATACTACATGAAATAGTATCGAAATATTGGTAAAAATGAATATATTTACGTAATATCAAACTACATGAAAAAACGTGAAAAAAGTCACGATTATACCAAATTTGAGGATTTTAACTTCGAATCATAATGCAAGGTTTCGAATTATTTAGATCCAAGAAAAGACATATGACAATGTTGTTTCCAATACAAATGATAAAAATCAATGTGTTTTCATTAGAATTAACTCAAATGTTCCTGATTTTCAGTTCATATTACCGATGGAAGATGTACACGTAAAACCGCTCTAATCCGGCTGAAACGTCGATATATGCAATAAAAACAGAACTTCTCCCCTTTTCAATATCTTACTCAGTATTTTAAAGAGAAACATATAGATGATTGTAAATGAAGTATTTAAAGTTATAATCTAATCAATTATGTGTTTGCATCATTTTTATTGTATATTTATTGAGTTAAAACTAATAAACTGAAAATTCACAAAAACGTGGAAAAACGGCAAAATATTGCCTAATTCGATGATATTGTGATTAAATCACATAAAGGAAAAGGGAATGATAAACGTCAAAATATTGCTAAATTCGATGATTTCTCGTACGAAACAAAATGCAAGAAAACTTGCTTAAAATGCAATATTATGCGAAATTCTGAGATTTGAAGGCCAAATCACATATCGTGATACTACATGAAATAGTATCGAAATATTGGTAAAAATGAATATATTTACGTAATATCAAACTACATGAAAAACGTGAAAAAAGTCACGATTATACCAAATTTGAGGATTTTAACTTCGAATCATAATGCGAGGTTTCGTACTATTTAGATCCATGAAAAAGACATATGACAATGTTGTTTCCAATACAAATTATAAAAATCAATGTGTTTTCATTAGAAATTAACTAAAATGTTCCTGATTTTCCGTTCTTATTACCGATGGAAGATGTACACGTAAGACCGCTCTAATCCGGCTGAAACGTCGATATATGCAACAAAACAGAACTTCTCCCCTTTTCAATATCTTACTCAGTATTTTAAAGAGAAACAAATAGATGATTGTAAATGAAGTATTTAAGGTTATAATCTAATCAATTATGTGTTTGCATCATTTTTATTGTATATTTATTGAGTTTATACTAATAAACTGAAAATTCACCAAAACGTGGAAAAACGGCAAAATATTGCCTAATTCGATGATATTTTGATTAAATCACATAAAGGAAAAGGGAATGATAAACGTCAAAATATTGCTAAATTCGATGATTTCTCGTACGAAACAAATGCAAGAAAACTTGCTTAAAATGCAATATTATGCGAAATTCTGAGATTTGAAGGCCAAATCACATATCGTGATACTACATGAAATAGTATCGAAATATTGGTAAAAATGAATATATTTACGTAATATCAAACTACATGAAAAACGTGAAAAAAGTCACGATTATACCAAATATGAGGATTTTAACTTCGAATCATGAAGCGAGGTTTCGTACTATTTAGATCAATGAAAAGACATATGACAATGTTGTTTCCAATACAAATTATAAAAATCAATGTGTTTTCATTAGAATTAACTAAAATGTTTCTGATTTTCCGTTTATATTACCGATGGAAGATGTACACGTAAAACCGCTCTAATCCGGCTGAAACGTCGATATATGCAATAAAAACAGAACATCTCCCCTTTTCAATATCTTACTCAGTATTTTAAAGAGAAACATATAGATGATTGTAAATGAAGTATTTAAAGTTATAATCTAATCAATTATGTGTTTGCATCATTTTTATTGTATATTTATTGAGTTAAAACTAATAACTGAAAATTCACAAAAACGTGGAAAAACGGCAAAATATTGCCTAATTCGATGATATTTTGATTAAATCACATAAAGGAAAAGGGAATGATAAACGTCAAAATATTGCTAAATTCGATGATTTCTCGTATGAAACAAAATGCAAGAAAACTTGCTTAAAATGCAATATTATGCGAAATTCTGAGATTTGAAGGCCAAATCACATATCGTGATACTACATGAAATAGTATCGAAATATTGGTAAAAATGAATGTATTTATGTAATATCAAACTACATGAAAAACGTGAAAAAAGTCCACGATTATACCAAATTTGAGGATTTTAACTTCGAATCATGAAGCGAGGTTTCGTACTATTTAGATCCATGAAAAGACATATGACAATGTTGTTTCCAATACAAATTATAAAAATCAATGTGTTTTCATTAGAATTAACTAAAATGTTCCTGATTTTCCGTTATATTACCGATGGAAGATGTACACGTAAGACCGCTCTAATCCGGCTGAAACGTCGATATATGCAATAAAACAGAACTTCTCCCCTTTTCAATATCTTATTCAGTATTTTAAAGAGAAACAATATATGATTGAAAATGAAGTATTTAAGGTTATAATCTAATCAATTATGTGTTTGCATCATTTTTATTGTATATTTATTGAGTTAATACTAATAAACTGAAATTCACCAAAACGTGGAAAAACGGCAAAATATTGCCTAATTCGATGATATTTTGATTAAATCACATAAACGAAAAGGGAATGATAAACGTCAAAATATTGCTAAATTCGATGATTTCTCGTACGAAACAAAATGCAAGAAAACTTGCTTAAAATGCAATATTATGCGAAATTCTGAGATTTGAAGGCCAAATCACATATCGTGATACTACATGAAATAGTATCGAAATATTGGTAAAAATGAATATATTTACGTAATATCAAACTACATGAAAAACGTGAAAAAAGTCACGATTATACCAAATTTGAGGATTTTAACTTCGAATCATAATGCAAGGTTTCGAATTATTTAGATCCAAGAAAAGACATATGACAATGTTGTTTCCAATACAAATGATAAAAATCAATGTGTTTTCATTAGAATTAACTCAAATGTTCCTGATTTTCCGTTCATATTACCGATGGAAGATGTACACGTAAAACCGCTCTAATCCGGCTGAAACGTCGATATATGCAATAAAAACAGAACTTCTCCCCTTTTCAATATCTTACTCAGTATTTTAAAGAGAAACATATAGATGATTGTAAATGAAGTATTTAAAAGTTATAATCTAATCAATTATGTGTTTGCATCATTTTTATTGTATATTTATTGAGTTAAAACTAATAACTGAAAATTCACAAAAACGTGAAAAACGGCAAAATATTGCCTAATTTGATGATATTTTGATTAAATCACATAAAGGAAAAGGGAATGATAAACGTCAAAATATTGCTAAATTCGATGATTTCTCGTACGAAACAAAATGCAAGAAAACTTGCTTAAAATGCAATATTATGCGAAATTCTGAGATTTGAAGGCCAAATCACATATCGTGATACTACATGAAATAGTATCGAAATATTGGTAAAAATGAATATATTTACGTAATATCAAACTACATGAAAAACGTGAAAAAAGTCACGATTATACCAAATTTGAGGATTTTAACTTCGAATCATAATGCAAGGTTTCGTATTATTTAGATCCAAGAAAAGACATATGACAATGTTGTTTCCAATACAAATGATAAAAATCAATGTGTTTTCATTAGAATTAACTGAAATGTTCCTGATTTTCCGTTATATTACCGATGGAAGATGTACACGTAAAACCGCTCTAATCCGGCTGAAACGTC
>NC_091221.1:22255415-22317374 GCF_040958095.1 Procambarus clarkii | reverse complement strand
CGGCTGAAACGTCGATGTATGCAATAAAACAGAACTTCTCCCCTTTTCAATATCTTACTCAGTATTTTAAGAGAAACAAATAGATGATTGAAAATGAAGTATTTAAGGTTATAATCTAATCAATTATGTGTTTGCATCATTTTATTGTATATTTATTGAGTTAATACTAATAAACTGAAAATTCACAAAAACGTGGAAAAACGGCAAAATATTGCCTAATTCGATGATATTTTGATTAAATCACATAAAGGAAAAGGGAATGATAAACGTCAAAATATTGCTAAATTCGATGATTTCTCGTACGAAACAAAATGCAAGAAAACTTGCTTAAAATGCAATATTATGCGAAATTCTGAGATTTGAAGGCCAAATCACATATCGTGATACTACATGAAATAGTATCGAAATATTGGTAAAAATGAATATATTTACGTAATATCAAACTACATGAAAAACGTGAAAAAAGTCACGATTATACCAAATTTGAGGATTTTAACTTCGAATCATAATGCAGGTTTCGTATTATTTAGATCCAAGAAAAGACATATGACAATGTTGTTTCCAATACAAATGATAAAAATCAATGTGTTTTCATTAGAATTAACTGAAATGTTCCTGATTTTCCGTTATATTACCGATGGAAGATGTACACGTAAAACCGCTCTAATCCGGCTGAAACGTCGATATATGCAATAAAAACAGAACTTCTCCCCTTTTCAATATCTTACTCAGTATTTTAAAGAGAAACAAATAGATGATTGTAAATGAAGTATTTAAGGTTATAATCTAATCAATTATGTGTTTGCATCATTTTTATTGTATATTTATTGAGTTAATACTAATAAACTGAAAATTCACCAAAACGTAAAAACGGCAAAATATTGCCTAATTCGATGATATTTTGATTAAATCACATAAAGGAAAAGGGAATGATAAACGTCAAAATATTGCTAAATTCGATGATTTCTCGTACGAAACAAAATGCAAGAAAACTTGCTTAAATGCAATATTATGCGAAATTCTGAGATTGAAGGCCAAATCACATATCGTGATACTACATGAAATAGTATCGAAATATTGGTAAAAATGAATATATTTACGTAATATCAAACTACATGAAAAACGTGAAAAAAGTCACGATTATACCAAATTTGAGGATTTTAACTTCGAATCATAATGCGAGGTTTCGTATTATTTAGATCCAGAAAAGACATATGACAATGTTGTTTCCAATACAAATGATAAAAATCAATGTGTTTTCATTAGAATTAACTGAAATGTTCCTGATTTTCCGTTTATATTACCGATGGAAGATGTACACGTAAAACCGCTCTAATCCGGCTGAAACGTCGATATATGCAATAAAAACAGAACTTCTCCCCTTTTCAATATCTTACTCAGTATTTTAAAGAGAAACAAATAGATGATTGAAAATGAAGTATTTAAGGTTATAATCTAATCAATTATGTGTTTGCATCATTTTTA
This sequence comes from Procambarus clarkii, assembly GCF_040958095.1. NCBI lineage: Eukaryota > Metazoa > Arthropoda > Malacostraca > Decapoda > Cambaridae > Procambarus > Procambarus clarkii. The sequence goes on along the minus strand of NC_091221.1, from coordinate 22,315,889 downwards.
TTGTATATTTATTGAGTTAATACTAATAAACTGAAAATTCACCAAAACGTGGAAAAACGGCAAAATATTGCCTAATTCGATGATATTTTGATTAAATCACATAAAGGAAAAGGGAATGATAAACGTCAAAATATTGCTAAATTCGATGATTTCTCGTACGAAACAAAATGCAAGAAAACTTGCTTAAAATGCAATATTATGCGAAATTCTGAGATTTGAAGGCCAAATCACATATCGTGATACTACATGAAATAGTATCGAAATATTGGTAAAAATGAATATATTTACGTAATATCAAACTACATGAAAAACGTGAAAAAAGTCACGATTATACCAAATTTGAGGATTTTAACTTCGAATCATAATGCAGGTTTCGTATTATTTAGATCCAGAAAAGACATATGACAATGTTGTTTCCAATACAAATATAAAAATCAATGTGTTTTCATTAGAATTAACTGAAATGTTCCTGATTTTCCGTTCATATTACCGATGGAAGATGTACACGTAAACCGCTCTAATCCGGCTGAAACGTCGATATATGCAATAAAAACAGAACTTCTCCCCTTTTCAATATCTTACTCAGTATTTTAAAGAGAAACAAATAGATGATTGTAAATGAAGTATTTAAGGTTATAATCTAATCAATTATGTGTTTGCATCATTTTTTATTGTATATTTATTGAGTTAATACTAATAAACTGAAAATTCACAAAACGTGGAAAAACGGCAAAATATTGCCTAATTCGATGATATTTTGATTAAATCACATAAAGGAAAAGGGAATGATAAACGTCAAAATATTGCTAAATTCGATGATTTCTCGTACGAAACAAAATGCAAGAAAACTTGCTTAAAATGCAATATTATGCGAAATTCTGAGATTTGAAGGCCAAATCACATATCGTGATACTACATGAAATAGTATCGAAATATTGGTAAAAATGAATATATTTACGTAATATCAAACTACATGAAAAACGTGAAAAAAGTCACGATTATACCAAATTTGAGGATTTTAACTTCGAATCATGAAGCGAGGTTTCGTACTATTTAGATCCAAGAAAAGACATATGACAATGTTGTTTCCAATACAAATATAAAAATCAATGTGTTTTCATTAGAATTAACTGAAATGTTCCTGATTTTCCGTTATATTACCGATGGAAGATGTACACGTAAAACCGCTCTAATCCGGCTGAAACGTCGATATATGCAATAAAAACAGAACTTCTCCCCTTTTCAATATCTTACTCAGTATTTTAAAGAGAAACAAATAGATGATTGTAAATGAAGTATTTAAGGTTATAATCTAATCAATTATGTGTTTGCATCATTTTTATTGTATATTTATTGAGTTAATACTAATAAACTGAAAATTCACCAAAAACGTGGAAAAACGGCAAAATATTGCCTAATTCGATGATATTTTGATTAAATCACATAAAGGAAAAGGGAATGATAAACGTCAAAATATTGCTAAATTCGATGATTTCTCGTACGAAACAAAATGCAAGAAAACTTGCTTAAAATGCAATATTATGCGAAATTCTGAGATTTGAAGGCCAAATCACATATCGTGATACTACATGAAATAGTATCGAAATATTGGTAAAAATGAATATATTTACGTAATATCAAACTACATGAAAAACGTGAAAAAAGTCACGATTATACCAAATTTGAGGATTTTAACTTCGAATCATAATGCAAGGTTTCGTATTATTTAGATCCAAGAAAAGACATATGACAATGTTGTTTCCAATACAAATGATAAAAATCAATGTGTTTTCATTAGAATTAACTGAAATGTTCCTGATTTTTTTATATTACCGATGGAAGATGTACACGTAAAACCGCTCTAATCCGGCTGAAACGTCGATATATGCAATAAAAACAGAACTTCTCCCCTTTTCAATATCTTACTCAGTATTTTAAAGAGAAACAAATAGATGATTGAAAATGAAGTATTTAAGGTTATAATCTAATCAATTATGTGTTTGCATCATTTTTATTGTATATTTATTGAGTTAATACTAATAAACTGAAAATTCACAAAAACGTGGAAAAACGGCAAAATATTGCCTAATTCGATGATATTTTGATTAAATCACATAAAGGAAAAGGGAATGATAAACGTCAAAATATTGCTAAATTCGATGATTTCTCGTACGAAACAAAATGCAAGAAAACTTGCTTAAAATGCAATATTATGCGAAATTCTGAGATTTGAAGGCCAAATCACATATCGTGATACTACATGAAATAGTATCGAAATATTGGTAAAAATGAATATATTTACGTAATATCAAACTACATGAAAAACGTGAAAAAAGTCACGATTATACCAAATTTGAGGATTTTAACTTCGAATCATAATGCGAGGTTTCGTATTATTTAGATCCAAGAAAAGACATATGACAATGTTGTTTCCAATACAAATGATAAAAATCAATGTGTTTTCATTAGAATTAACTGAAATGTTCCTGATTTTCCGTTTATATTACCGATGGAAGATGTACACGTAAAACCGCTCTAATCCGGCTGAAACGTCGATATATGCAATAAAAACAGAACTTCTCCCCTTTTCAATATCTTACTCAGTATTTTAAAGAGAAACAAATAGATGATTGAAAATGAAGTATTTAAGGTTATAATCTAATCAATTATGTGTTTGCATCATTTTTATTGTATATTTATTGAGTTAATACTAATAAACTGAAAATTCACAAAACGTGGAAAAACGGCAAAATATTGCCTAATTCGATGATATTTTGATTAAATCACATAAAGGAAAAGGGAATGATAAACGTCAAAATATTGCTAAATTCGATGATTTCTCGTACGAAACAAAATGCAAGAAAACTTGCTTAAAATGCAATATTATGCGAAATTCTGAGATTTGAAGGCCAAATCACATATCGTGATACTACATGAAATAGTATCGAAATATTGGTAAAAATGAATATATTTACGTAATATCAAACTACATGAAAAACGTGAAAAAAGTCACGATTATACCAAATTTGAGGATTTTAACTTCGAATCATGCGAGGTTTCGTACTATTTAGATCCAGAAAAGACATATGACAATGTTGTTTCCAATACAAATGATAAAAATCAATGTGTTTTCATTAGAATTAACTAAAATGTTCCTGATTTTCCGTTTATATTACCGATGGAAGATGTACACGTAAAACCGCTCTAATCCGGCTGAAACGTCGATATGCAATAAAAACAGAACTTCTCCCCTTTTCAATATCTTACTCAGTATTTTAAAGAGAAACAAATAGATGATTGAAAATGAAGTATTTAAGGTTATAATCTAATCAATTATGTGTTTGCATCATTTTTATTGTATATTTATTGAGTTAATACTAATAAACTGAAAATTCACCAAAACGTGGAAAAACGGCAAAATATTGCCTAATTCGATGATATTTTGATTAAATCACATAAAGGAAAAGGGAATGATAAACGTCAAAATATTGCTAAATTCGATGATTTCTCGTACGAAACAAAATGCAAGAAAACTTGCTTAAAATGCAATATTATGCGAAATTCTGAGATTTGAAGGCCAAATCACATATCGTGATACTACATGAAATAGTATCGAAATATTGGTAAAAATGAATATATTTACGTAATATCAAACTACATGAAAAACGTGAAAAAAGTCACGATTATACCAAATTTGAGGATTTTAACTTCGAATCATATGCGAGGTTTCGTATTATTTAGATCCAAGAAAAGACATATGACAATGTTGTTTCCAATACAAATGATAAAAATCAATGTGTTTTCATTAGAATTAACTGAAATGTTCCTGATTTTCCGTTTATATTACCGATGGAAGATGTACACGTAAACCGCTCTAATCCGGCTGAAACGTCGATGTATGCAATAAAAACAGAACTTCCCCTTTTCAATATCTTACTCAGTATTTTAAAGAGAAACAAATAGATGATTGTAAATGAAGTATTTAAGGTTATAATCTAATCAATTATGTGTTTGCATCATTTTTATTGTATATTTATTGAGTTAATACTAATAAACTGAAAATTCACAAAAACGTGGAAAAACGGCAAAATATTGCCTAATTCGATGATATTTTGATTAAATCACATAAAGGAAAAGGGAATGATAAACGTCAAAATATTGCTAAATTCGATGATTTCTCGTACGAAACAAAATGCAAGAAAACTTGCTTAAAATGCAATATTATGCGAAATTCTGAGATTTGAAGGCCAAATCACATATCGTGATACTACATGAAATAGTATCGAAATATTGGTAAAAATGAATATATTTACGTAATATCAAACTACATGAAAAACGTGAAAAAGTCACGATTATACCAAATTTGAGGATTTTAACTTCGAATCATATGCGAGGTTTCGTATTATTTAGATCCAAGAAAAGACATATGACAATGTTGTTTCCAATACAAATGATAAAAATCAATGTGTTTTCATTAGAATTAACTGAAATGTTCCTGATTTTCCGTTTATATTACCGATGGAAGATGTACACGTAAAACCGCTCTAATCCGGCTGAAACGTCGATATATGCAATAAAAACAGAACTTCTCCCCTTTTCAATATCTTACTCAGTATTTTAAAGAGAAACAAATAGATGATTGAAATGAAGTATTTAAGGTTATAATCTAATCAATTATGTGTTTGCATCATTTTTATTGTATATTTATTGAGTTAATACTAATAAACTGAAAATTCACCAAAACGGAAAAAACGGCAAAATATTGCCTAATTCGATGATATTTTGATTAAATCACATAAAGGAAAAGGGAATGATAAACGTCAAAATATTGCTAAATTCGATGATTTCTCGTACGAAACAAAATGCAAGAAAACTTGCTTAAAATGCAATATTATGCGAAATTCTGAGATTTGAAGGCCAAATCACATATCGTGATACTACATGAAATAGTATCGAAATATTGGTAAAAATGAATATATTTACGTAATATCAAACTACATGAAAAACGTGAAAAAGTCACGATTATACCAAATTTGAGGATTTTAACTTCGAATCATAATCGAGGTTTCGTATTATTTAGATCCAAGAAAAGACATATGACAATGTTGTTTCCAATACAAATGATAAAAATCAATGTGTTTTCATTAGAATTAACTAAATGTTCCTGATTTTCCGTTTATATTACCGATGGAAGATGTACACGTAAAACCGCTCTAATCCGGCTGAAACGTCGATATATGCAATAAAAACAGAACTTCTCCCCTTTTCAATATCTTACTCAGTATTTTAAAGAGAAACAAATAGATGATTGAAAATGAAGTATTTAAGGTTATAATCTAATCAATTATGTGTTTGCATCATTTTTATTGTATATTTATTGAGTTAATACTAATAAACTGAAAATTCACCAAAACGTGGAAAAACGGCAAAATATTGCCTAATTCGATGATATTTTGATTAAATCACATAAAGGAAAAGGGAATGATAAACGTCAAAATATTGCTAAATTCGATGATTTCTCGTACGAAACAAAATGCAAGAAAACTTGCTTAAAATGCAATATTATGCGAAATTCTGAGATTTGAAGGCCAAATCACATATCGTGATACTACATGAAATAGTATCGAAATATTGGTAAAAATGAATATATTTACGTAATATCAAACTACATGAAAAACGTGAAAAAGTCACGATTATACCAAATTTGAGGATTTTAACTTCGAATCATAATGCAAGGTTTCGTATTATTTAGATCCAAGAAAAGACATATGACAATGTTGTTTCCAATACAAATGATAAAAATCAATGTGTTTTCATTAGAATTAACTGAAATGTTCCTGATTTTCCGTTATATTACCGATGGAAGATGTACACGTAAAACCGCTCTAATCCGGCTGAAACGTCGATATATGCAATAAAAACAGAACTTCTCCCTTTTCAATATCTTACTCAGTATTTTAAAGAGAAACAAATAGATGATTGTAAATGAAGTATTTAAGGTTATAATCTAATCAATTATGTGTTTGCATCATTTTTATTGTATATTTATTGAGTTAATACTAATAAACTGAAAATTCACCAAAACGTGGAAAAACGGCAAAATATTGCCTAATTCGATGATATTTTGATTAAATCACATAAAGGAAAAGGGAATGATAAACGTCAAAATATTGCTAAATTCGATGATTTCTCGTACGAAACAAAATGCAAGAAAACTTGCTTAAAATGCAATATTATGCGAAATTCTGAGATTTGAAGGCCAAATCACATATCGTGATACTACATGAAATAGTATCGAAATATTGGTAAAAATGAATATATTTACGTAATATCAAACTACATGAAAAACGTGAAAAAGTCACGATTATACCAAATTTGAGGATTTTAACTTCGAATCATAATGCGAGGTTTCGTACTATTTAGATCCATGAAAAGACATATGACAATGTTGTTTCCAATACAAATTAAAAAATCAATGTGTTTTCATTAGAATTAACTAAAATGTTCCTGATTTTCCGTTTATATTACCGATGGAAGATGTACACGTAAAACCGCTCTAATCCGGCTGAAACGTCGATATATGCAATAAAAACAGAACTTCTCCCCTTTTCAATATCTTACTCAGTATTTTAAAGAGAAACAAATAGATGATTGAAAATGAAGTATTTAAGGTTATAATCTAATCAATTATGTGTTTGCATCATTTTTATTGTATATTTATTGAGTTAATACTAATAAACTGAAAATTCACCAAAACGTGGAAAAACGGCAAAATATTGCCTAATTCGATGATATTTTGATTAAATCACATAAAGGAAAAGGGAATGATAAACGTCAAAATATTGCTAAATTCGATGATTTCTCGTACGAAACAAAATGCAAGAAAACTTGCTTAAAATGCAATATTATGCGAAATTCTGAGATTTGAAGGCCAAATCACATATCGTGATACTACATGAAATAGTATCGAAATATTGGTAAAATGAATATATTTACGTAATATCAAACTACATGAAAAACGTGAAAAAAGTCACGATTATACCAAATTTGAGGATTTTAACTTCGAATCATAATGCGAGGTTTCGTATTATTTAGATCCAAGAAAAGACATATGACAATGTTGTTTCCAATACAAATGATAAAATCAATGTGTTTTCATTAGAATTAACTGAAATGTTCCTGATTTTCCGTTATATTACCGATGGAAGATGTACACGTAAAACCGCTCTAATCCGGCTGAAACGTCGATATATGCAATAAAAACAGAACTTCTCCCCTTTTCAATATCTTACTCAGTATTTTAAAGAGAAACAAATAGATGATTGTAAATGAAGTATTTAAGGTTATAATCTAATCAATTATGTGTTTGCATCATTTTTATTGTATATTTATTGAGTTAATACTAATAAACTGAAAATTCACAAAAACGTGGAAAAACGGCAAAATATTGCCTAATTCGATGATATTTTGATTAAATCACATAAAGGAAAAGGGAATGATAAACGTCAAAATATTGCTAAATTCGATGATTTCTCGTACGAAACAAAATGCAAGAAAACTTGCTTAAAATGCAATATTATGCGAAATTCTGAGATTTGAAGGCCAAATCACATATCGTGATACTACATGAAATAGTATCGAAATATTGGTAAAAATGAATATATTTACGTAATATCAAACTACATGAAAAACGTGAAAAAAGTCACGATTATACCAAATTTGAGGATTTTAACTTCGAATCATAAGCGAGGTTTCGTACTATTTAGATCCATGAAAAGACATATGACAATGTTGTTTCCAATACAAATATAAAAATCAATGTGTTTTCATTAGAATTAACTAAAATGTTCCTGATTTTCCGTTTATATTACCGATGGAAGATGTACACGTAAAACCGCTCTAATCCGGCTGAAACGTCGATATATGCAATAAAAACAGAACTTCTCCCCTTTTCAATATCTTACTCAGTATTTTAAAGAGAAACAAATAGATGATTGAAAATGAAGTATTTAAGGTTATAATCTAATCAATTATGTGTTTGCATCATTTTTATTGTATATTTATTGAGTTAATACTAATAAACTGAAAATTCACCAAAACGTGGAAAAACGGCAAAATATTGCCTAATTCGATGATATTTTGATTAAATCACATAAAGGAAAAGGGAATGATAAACGTCAAAATATTGCTAAATTCGATGATTTCTCGTACGAAACAAAATGCAAGAAAACTTGCTTAAAATGCAATATTATGCGAAATTCTGAGATTTGAAGGCCAAATCACATATCGTGATACTACATGAAATAGTATCGAAATATTGGTAAAAATGAATATATTTACGTAATATCAAACTACATGAAAAACGTGAAAAAGTCACGATTATACCAAATTTGAGGATTTTAACTTCGAATCATAATGCAAGGTTTCGTATTATTTAGATCCAGAAAAGACATATGACAATGTTGTTTCCAATACAAATGATAAAAATCAATGTGTTTTCATTAGAATTAACTGAAATGTTCCTGATTTTCCGTTTATATTACCGATGGAAGATGTACACGTAAAACCGCTCTAATCCGGCTGAAACGTCGATATATGCAATAAAAACAGAACTTCTCCCCTTTTCAATATCTTACTCAGTATTTTAAAGAGAAACAAATAGATGATTGAAAATGAAGTATTTAAGGTTATAATCTAATCAATTATGTGTTTGCATCATTTTTATTGTATATTTATTGAGTTAATACTAATAAACTGAAAATTCAAAAACGTGGAAAAACGGCAAAATATTGCCTAATTCGATGATATTTTGATTAAATCACATAAAGGAAAAGGGAATGATAAACGTCAAAATATTGCTAAATTCGATGATTTCTCGTACGAAACAAAATGCAAGAAAACTTGCTTAAAATGCAATATTATGCGAAATTCTGAGATTTGAAGGCCAAATCACATATCGTGATACTACATGAAATAGTATCGAAATATTGGTAAAAATGAATATATTTACGTAATATCAAACTACATGAAAAACGTGAAAAAAGTCACGATTATACCAAATTTGAGGATTTTAACTTCGAATCATAATGCGAGGTTTCGTATTATTTAGATCCAGAAAAGACATATGACAATGTTGTTTCCAATACAAATGATAAAAATCAATGTGTTTTCATTAGAATTAACTAAATGTTCCTGATTTTCCGTTTATATTACCGATGGAAGATGTACACGTAAAACCGCTCTAATCCGGCTGAAACGTCGATATATGCAATAAAAACAGAACTTCTCCCCTTTTCAATATCTTACTCAGTATTTTAAAGAGAAACAAATAGATGATTGAAAATGAAGTATTTAAGGTTATAATCTAATCAATTATGTGTTTGCATCATTTTTATTGTATATTTATTGAGTTAATACTAATAAACTGAAAATTCACCAAAAACGTGGAAAAACGGCAAAATATTGCCTAATTCGATGATATTTTGATTAAATCACATAAAGGAAAAGGGAATGATAAACGTCAAAATATTGCTAAATTCGATGATTTCTCGTACGAAACAAAATGCAAGAAAACTTGCTTAAAATGCAATATTATGCGAAATTCTGAGATTTGAAGGCCAAATCACATATCGTGATACTACATGAAATAGTATCGAAATATTGGTAAAAATGAATATATTTACGTAATATCAAACTACATGAAAAACGTGAAAAAGTCACGATTATACCAAATTTGAGGATTTTAACTTCGAATCATTGCGAGGTTTCGTATTATTTAGATCCAAGAAAAGACATATGACAATGTTGTTTCCAATACAAATGATAAAAATCAATGTGTTTTCATTAGAATTAACTGAAATGTTCCTGATTTTCCGTTTATATTACCGATGGAAGATGTACACGTAAAACCGCTCTAATCCGGCTGAAACGTCGATGTATGCAATAAAAACAGAACTTTCCCCCTTTTCAATATCTTACTCAGTATTTTAAAGAGAAACAAATAGATGATTGAAATGAAGTATTTAAGGTTATAATCTAATCAATTATGTGTTTGCATCATTTTTATTGTATATTTATTGAGTTAATACTAATAAACTGAAAATTCACCAAAACGTGGAAAAACGGCAAAATATTGCCTAATTCGATGATATTTTGATTAAATCACATAAAGGAAAAGGGAATGATAAACGTCAAAATATTGCTAAATTCGATGATTTCTCGTACGAAACAAAATGCAAGAAAACTTGCTTAAAATGCAATATTATGCGAAATTCTGAGATTTGAAGGCCAAATCACATATCGTGATACTACATGAAATAGTATCGAAATATTGGTAAAAATGAATATATTTACGTAATATCAAACTACATGAAAAACGTGAAAAAAGTCACGATTATACCAAATTTGAGGATTTTAACTTCGAATCATAATGCAAGGTTTCGTTATTTAGATCCAAGAAAAGACATATGACAATGTTGTTTCCAATACAAATATAAAAATCAATGTGTTTTCATTAGAATTAACTGAAATGTTCCTGATTTTCCGTTCATATTACCGATGGAAGATGTACACGTAAAACCGCTCTAATCCGGCTGAAACGTCGATATATGCAATAAAAACAGAACTTCTCCCCTTTTCAATATCTTACTCAGTATTTTAAAGAGAAACAAATAGATGATTGTAAATGAAGTATTTAAGGTTATAATCTAATCAATTATGTGTTTGCATCATTTTTATTGTATATTTATTGAGTTAATACTAATAAACTGAAAATTCACAAAAACGTGGAAAAACGGCAAAATATTGCCTAATTCGATGATATTTTGATTAAATCACATAAAGGAAAAGGGAATGATAAACGTCAAAATATTGCTAAATTCGATGATTTCTCGTACGAAACAAAATGCAAGAAAACTTGCTTAAAATGCAATATTATGCGAAATTTTGAGATTTGAAGGCCAAATCACATATCGTGATACTACATGAATTAGTATCGAAATATTGGTAAAAATGAATATATTACGTAATATCAAACTAGCATGAAAAACGTGAAAAAAAGTCACGATTATACCAAGTTTGAGGATTTTAACTTCGAATCATAATGCGAAGGTTTCGTATTATTTAGATCCAAGAAAAGACATATGACAATGTTGTTTCCAATACAAATGATAAAAATCAATGTGTTTTCATTAGAATTAACTGAAATGTTCCTGATTTTCCTTTTATATTACCGATGGAAGATGTACACGTAAAACCGCTCTAATCCGGCTGAAACGTCGATGTATGCAATAAAAACAGAACTTCTCCCCTTTTCAATATCTTACTCAGTATTTTAAAGAGAAACAAATAGATGATTGAAAATGAAGTATTTAAGGTTATAATCTAATCAATTATGTGTTTGCATCATTTTTATTGTATATTTATTGAGTTAATACTAATAAACTGAAAATTCACAAAACGTGAAAAAACGGCAAAATATTGCCTAATTCGATGATATTTTGATTAAATCACATAAAGGAAAAGGGAATGATAAACGTCAAAATATTGCTAAATTCGATGAATTTCTCGTACGAAACAAAATGCAAGAAAACTTGCTTAAAATGCAATATTATGCGAAATTCTGAGATTTGAAGGCCAAATCACATATCGTGATACTACATGAAATAGTATCGAAATATTGGTAAAAATGAATATATTTACGTAATATCAAACTGCATGAAAAACGTGAAAAAAGTCACGATTATACCAAATTTGAGGATTTTAACTTTGAATCATATGCGAGGTTTCGTATTATTTAGATCCAAGAAAAGACATATGACAATGTTGTTTCCATACAAATGATAAAAATCAATGTGTTTTCATTAGAATTAAACTTAAATGTTCCTGATTTTCCGTTTATATTACCGATGGAAGATGTACACGTAAACCGCTCTAATCCGGCTGAAACGTCGATATATGCAATAAAACAGAACTTCTTCCCCTTTTCAATATCTTACTCAGTATTTTAAAGAGAAACAAAAAGATGATTGAAAATGAAGTATTTAAGGTTATAATCTAATCAATATGTGTTTGCATCATTTTTATTGTATATTTATTGAGTTAATACTAATAAAATGAAAATTCACCAAAACGTGAAAAAACGGCAAAATATTGCCTAATTCGATGATATTTTGATTAAATCACATAAAGGAAAAGGGAATGATAAACGTCAAAATATTGCAAAATTCGATGATTCTCGTACGAAACAAAATGCAAGAAAACTTGCTTAAAATGCAATATTATGCGAAATTCTGAGATTTGAAGGCCAAATCACATATCGTGATACTACATGAAATAGTATCGAAATATTGGTAAAAATGAATATATTTACGTAATATCAAACTACATGAAAAACGTGAAAAAGTCACGATTATACCAAATTTGAGGATTTTAACTTCGAATCATATTGCGAGGTTTCGTATTATTTAGATCCAAGAAAAGACATATGACAATGTTGTTTCCAATACAAATGATAAAAATCAATGTGTTTTCATTAGAATTAACTGAAATGTTCCTGATTTTCCGTTTATATTACCGATGGAAGATGTACACGTAAAACCGTTCTAATCCGGCTGAAACGTCGATGTATGCAATAAAAACAGAACTTCTCCCCCTTTTCAATATCTTACTCAGTATTTTAAAGAGAAACAAATAGATGATTGTAAATGAAGTATTTAAGGTTATAATCTAATCAATATGTGTTTGCATCATTTTTATTGTATATTTATTGAGTTAATACTAATAAACTGAAAATTCACCAAAACGTGGAAAAACGGCAAAATATTGCCTAATTCGATGATATTTTGATTAAATCACATAAAGGAAAAGGGAATGATAAACGTCAAAATATTGCTAAATTCGATGATTTCTCGTACGAAACAAAATGCAAGAAAACTTGCTTAAAATGCAATATTATGCGAAATTCTGAGATTTGAAGGCCAAATCACATATCGTGATACTACATGAAATAGTATCGAAATATTGGTAAAAATGAATATATTTACGTAATATCAAACTACATGAAAAACGTGAAAAAGTCACGATTATACCAAATTTGAGGATTTTAACTTCGAATCATATTGCGAGGTTTCGTATTATTTAGATCCAAGAAAAGACATATGACAATGTTGTTTCCAAAACAAATGATAAAAATCAATGTGTTTTCATTAGAATTAACTGAAATGTTCCTGATTTTCCGTTTATATTACCGATGGAAGATGTACACGTAAAACCGTTCTAATCCGGCTGAAACGTCGATGTATGCAATAAAAACAGAACTTCTCCCCCTTTTCAATATCTTACTCAGTATTTTAAAGAGAAACAAATAGATGATTGTAAATGAAGTATTTAAGGTTATAATCTAATCAATTATGTGTTTGCATCATTTTTATTGTATATTTATTGAGTTAATACTAATAAACTGAAAATTCACCAAAACGTGGAAAAAACGGCAAAATATTGCCTAATTCGATGATATTTTGATTAAATCACATAAAGGAAAAGGGAATGATAAACGTCAAAATATTGCTAAATTCGATGATTTCTCGTACGAAACAAAATGCAAGAAAACTTGCTTAAAATGCAATATTATGCGAAATTCTGAGATTTGAAGGCCAAATCACATATCGTGATACTACATGAAATAGTATCGAAATATTGGTAAAAATGAATATATTTACGTAATATCAAACTACATGAAAAACGTGAAAAAGTCACGATTATACCAAATTTGAGGATTTTAACTTCGAATCATATTGCGAGGTTTCGTATTATTTAGATCCAAGAAAAGACATATGACAATGTTGTTTCCAATACAAATGATAAAAATCAATGTGTTTTCATTAGAATTAACTGAAATGTTCCTGATTTTCCGTTTATATTACCGATGGAAGATGTACACGTAAAACCGTTCTAATCCGGCTGAAACGTCGATGTATGCAATAAAAACAGAACTTCTCCCCCTTTTCAATATCTTACTCAGTATTTTAAAGAGAAACAAATAGATGATTGTAAATGAAGTATTTAAGGTTATAATCTAATCAATTATGTGTTTGCATCATTTTTATTGTATATTTATTGAGTTAATACTAATAAACTGAAAATTCACCAAAACGTGGAAAAACGGCAAAATATTGCCTAATTCGATGATATTTTGATTAAATCACATAAAGGAAAAGGGAATGATAAACGTCAAAATATTGCTAAATTCGATGATTTCTCGTACGAAACAAAATGCAAGAAAACTTGCTTAAAATGCAATATTATGCGAAATTCTGAGATTTGAAGGCCAAATCACATATCGTGATACTACATGAAATAGTATCGAAATATTGGTAAAAATGAATATATTTACGTAATATCAAACTACATGAAAAACGTGAAAAAGTCACAATTATACCAAATTTGAGGATTTTAACTTCGAATCATAAATCGAGTTTTCGTACTATTTAGATCCATGAAAAGACATATGACAATGTTGTTTCCAATACAAATTATAAAAATCAATGTGTTTTCATTAGAATTAACTAAAATGTTCCTGATTTTCCGTTTATATTACCGATGGAAGATGTACACGTAAGACCGCTCTAATCCGGCTGAAACGTCGATATATGCAATAAAAACAGAACTTCTCCCCTTTTCAATATCTTATTCAGTATTTTAAAGAGAAACAAATATATGATTGAAAATGAAGTATTTAAGGTTATAATCTAATCAATTATGTGTTTGCATCATTTTTATTGTATATTTATTGAGTTAATACTAATAAACTGAAAATTCACCAAAACGTGGAAAAACGGCAAAATATTGCCTAATTCGATGATATTTTGATTAAATCACATAAAGGAAAAGGGAATGATAAACGTCAAAATATTGCTAAATTCGATGATTTCTCGTACGAAACAAAATGCAAGAAAACTTGCTTAAAATGCAATATTATGCGAAATTCTGAGATTTGAAGGCCAAATCACATATCGTGATACTACATGAAATAGTATCGAAATATTGGTAAAAATGAATATATTTACGTAATATCAAACTACATGAAAAACGTGAAAAAAGTCACGATTATACCAAATTTGAGGATTTTAACTTCGAATCATAATGCAAGGTTTTCGAATTATTTAGATCCAAGAAAAGACATATGACAATGTTGTTTCCAATACAAATCATAAAAATCAATGTGTTTTCATTAGAATTAACTGAAATGTTCCTGATTTTCCGTTCATATTACCGATGGAAGATGTACACGTAAAACCGCTCTAATCCGGCTGAAACGTCGATATATGCAATAAAAACAGAACTCCCCTTTTCAATATCTTACTCAGTATTTTCAAGAGAAACAAATAGATGATTGTAAATGAAGTATTTAAGGTTATAATCTAATCAATTATGTGTTTGCATCATTTTTATTGTATATTTATTGAGTTAATACTAATAAACTGAAAATTCACCAAAACGTGGAAAAACGGCAAAATATTGCCTAATTCGATGATATTTTGATTAAATCACATAAAGGAAAAGGGAATGATAAACGTCAAAATATTGCTAAATTCGATGATTTCTCGTACGAAACAAAATGCAAGAAAACTTGCTTAAAATGCAATATTATGCGAAATTCTGAGATTTGAAGGCCAAATCACATATCGTGATACTACATGAAATAGTATCGAAATATTGGTAAAAATGAATATATTTACGTAATATCAAACTACATGAAAAACGTGAAAAAGTCACAATTATACCAAATTTGAGGATTTTAACTTCGAATCATAAATCGAGTTTTCGTACTATTTAGATCCATGAAAAGACATATGACAATGTTGTTTCCAATACAAATTATAAAAATCAATGTGTTTTCATTAGAATTAACTAAAATGTTCCTGATTTTCCGTTTATATTACCGATGGAAGATGTACACGTAAGACCGCTCTAATCCGGCTGAAACGTCGATATATGCAATAAAAACAGAACTTCTCCCCTTTTCAATATCTTATTCAGTATTTTAAAGAGAAACAAATATATGATTGAAAATGAAGTATTTAAGGTTATAATCTAATCAATTATGTGTTTGCATCATTTTTATTGTATATTTATTGAGTTAATACTAATAAACTGAAAATTCACCAAAACGTGGAAAAACGGCAAAATATTGCCTAATTCGATGATATTTTGATTAAATCACATAAAGGAAAAGGGAATGATAAACGTCAAAATATTGCTAAATTCGATGATTTCTCGTACGAAACAAAATGCAAGAAAACTTGCTTAAAATGCAATATTATGCGAAATTCTGAGATTTGAAGGCCAAATCACATATCGTGATACTACATGAAATAGTATCGAAATATTGGTAAAAATGAATATATTTACGTAATATCAAACTACATGAAAAACGTGAAAAAAGTCACGATTATACCAAATTTGAGGATTTTAACTTCGAATCATAATGCAAGGTTTCGAATTATTTAGATCCAAGAAAAGACATATGACAATGTTGTTTCCAATACAAATCATAAAAATCAATGTGTTTTCATTAGAATTAACTGAAATGTTCCTGATTTTCCGTTCATATTACCGATGGAAGATGTACACGTAAAACCGCTCTAATCCGGCTGAAACGTCGATATATGCAATAAAAACAGAACTTCTCCCCTTTTCAATATCTTACTCAGTATTTTCAAGAGAAACAAATAGATGATTGTAAATGAAGTATTTAAGGTTATAATCTAATCAATTATGTGTTTGCATCATTTTTATTGTATATTTATTGAGTTAATACTAATAAACTGAAAATTCACAAAAACGTGGAAAAACGGCAAAATATTGCCTAATTCGATGATATTTTGATTAAATCACATAAAGGAAAAGGGAATGATAAACGTCAAAATATTGCTAAATTCGATGATTTCTCGTACGAAACAAAATGCAAGAAAACTTGCTTAAAATGCAATATTATGCGAAATTCTGAGATTTGAAGGCCAAATCACATATCGTTTTACTACATGAAATAGTATCGAAATATTGGTAAAAATGAATATATTTACGTAATATCAAACTACATGAAAAACGTGAAAAAAGTCACGATTATACCAAATTTGAGGATTTTAACTTCGAATCATGAAGCGAGGTTTCGTACTATTTAGATCCATGAAAAGACATATGACAATGTTGTTTCCAATACAAATTATAAAAATCAATGTGTTTTCATTAGAATTAACTAAAATGTTCCTGATTTTCTGTTTATATTACCGATGGAAGATGTACACGTAAAACCGCTCTAATCCGGCTGAAACGTCGATATATGCAATAAAAACAGAACTTCTCCCCTTTTCAATATCTTACTCAGTATTTTAAAGAGAAACAAATAGATGATTGAAAATCAAGTATTTAAGGTTATAATCTAATCAATTATGTGTTTGCATCATTTTTATTGTATATTTATTGAGTTAATACTAATAAACTGAAAATTCACCAAAAAGTGGAAAAACGGCAAAATATTGCCTAATTCGATGATATTTTGATTAAATCAAATAAAGGAAAAGGGAATGATAAACGTCAAAATATTGCTAAATTCGATGATTTCTCGTACGAAACAAAATGCAAGAAAACTTGCTTAAAATGCAATATTATGCGAAATTTTGAGATTTGAAGGCCAAATCACATATCGTGATACTACATGAATTAGTATCGAAATATTGGTAAAAATGAATATATTTACGTAATATCAAACTACATGAAAAACGTGAAAAAAGTCACGATTATACCAAATTTGAGGATTTTAACTTCGAATCATAATGCAAGGTTTCGTATTATTTAGATCCAAGAAAAGACATATGACAATGTTGTTTCCAATACAAATGATAAAAATCAATGTGTTTTCATTAGAATTAACTGAAATGTTCCTGATTTTCCTTTTATATTACCGATGGAAGATGTACACGTAAAACCGCTCTAATCCGGCTGAAACGTCGATGTATGCAATAAAAACAGAACTTCTCCCCCTTTTCAATATCTTACTCAGTATTTTAAAGAGAAACAAATAGATGATTGAAAATGAAGTATTTAAGGTTATAATCTAATCAATTATGTGTTTGCATCATTTTTATTGTATATTTATTGAGTTAATACTAATAAACTGAAAATTCACAAAAACGTGGAAAAACGGCAAAATATTGCCTAATTCGATGATATTTTGATTAAATCACATAAAGGAAAAGGGAATGATAAACGTCAAAATATTGCTAAATTCGATGATTTCTCGTACGAAACAAAATGCAAGAAAACTTGCTTAAAATGCAATATTATGCGAAATTCTGAGATTTGAAGGCCAAATCACATATCGTGATACTACATGAAATAGTATCGAAATATTGGTAAAAATGAATATATTTACGTAATATCAAACTGCATGAAAAACGTGAAAAAAGTCACGATTATACCAAATTTGAGGATTTTAACTTTGAATCATAATGCGAGGTTTCGTATTATTTAGATCCAAGAAAAGACATATGACAATGTTGTTTCCAATACAAATGATAAAAATCAATGTGTTTTCATTAGAATTAACTTAAATGTTCCTGATTTTCCGTTTATATTACCGATGGAAGATGTACACGTAAAACCGCTCTAATCCGGCTGAAACGTCGATATATGCAATAAAAACAGAACTTCTTCCCTTTTCAATATCTTACTCAGTATTTTAAAGAGAAACAAAAAGATGATTGAAAATGAAGTATTTAAGGTTATAATCTAATCAATTATGTGTTTGCATCATTTTTATTGTATATTTATTGAGTTAATACTAATAAAATGAAAATTCACCAAAACGTGAAAAAACGGCAAAATATTGCCTAATTCGATGATATTTTGATTAAATCACATAAAGGAAAAGGGAATGATAAACGTCAAAATATTGCAAAATTCGATGATTTCTCGTACGAAACAAAATGCAAGAAAACTTGCTTAAAATGCAATATTATGCGAAATTCTGAGATTTGAAGGCCAAATCACATATCGTGATACTACATGAAATAGTATCGAAATATTGGTAAAAATGAATATATTTACGTAATATCAAACTACATGAAAAACGTGAAAAAGTCACGATTATACCAAATTTGAGGATTTTAACTTCGAATCATATTGCGAGGTTTCGTATTATTTAGATCCAAGAAAAGACATATGACAATGTTGTTTCCAATACAAATGATAAAAATCAATGTGTTTTCATTAGAATTAACTGAAATGTTCCTGATTTTCCGTTTATATTACCGATGGAAGATGTACACGTAAAACCGTTCTAATCCGGCTGAAACGTCGATGTATGCAATAAAAACAGAACTTCTCCCCCTTTTCAATATCTTACTCAGTATTTTAAAGAGAAACAAATAGATGATTGTAAATGAAGTATTTAAGGTTATAATCTAATCAATTATGTGTTTGCATCATTTTTATTGTATATTTATTGAGTTAATACTAATAAACTGAAAATTCACCAAAACGTGGAAAAACGGCAAAATATTGCCTAATTCGATGATATTTTGATTAAATCACATAAAGGAAAAGGGAATGATAAACGTCAAAATATTGCTAAATTCGATGATTTCTCGTACGAAACAAAATGCAAGAAAACTTGCTTAAAATGCAATATTATGCGAAATTCTGAGATTTGAAGGCCAAATCACATATCGTGATACTACATGAAATAGTATCGAAATATTGGTAAAAATGAATATATTTACGTAATATCAAACTACATGAAAAACGTGAAAAAAGTCACGATTATACCAAATTTGAGGATTTTAACTTCGAATCATAATGCAAGGTTTCGAATTATTTAGATCCAAGAAAAGACATATGACAATGTTGTTTCCAATACAAATCATAAAAATCAATGTGTTTTCATTAGAATTAACTGAAATGTTCCTGATTTTCCGTTCATATTACCGATGGAAGATGTACACGTAAAACCGCTCTAATCCGGCTGAAACGTCGATATATGCAATAAAAACAGAACTTCTCCCCTTTTCAATATCTTACTCAGTATTTTCAAGAGAAACAAATAGATGATTGTAAATGAAGTATTTAAGGTTATAATCTAATCAATTATGTGTTTGCATCATTTTTATTGTATATTTATTGAGTTAATACTAATAAACTGAAAATTCACAAAAACGTGGAAAAACGGCAAAATATTGCCTAATTCGATGATATTTTGATTAAATCACATAAAGGAAAAGGGAATGATAAACGTCAAAATATTGCTAAATTCGATGATTTCTCGTACGAAACAAAATGCAAGAAAACTTGCTTAAAATGCAATATTATGCGAAATTCTGAGATTTGAAGGCCAAATCACATATCGTTTTACTACATGAAATAGTATCGAAATATTGGTAAAAATGAATATATTTACGTAATATCAAACTACATGAAAAACGTGAAAAAAGTCACGATTATACCAAATTTGAGGATTTTAACTTCGAATCATGAAGCGAGGTTTCGTACTATTTAGATCCATGAAAAGACATATGACAATGTTGTTTCCAATACAAATTATAAAAATCAATGTGTTTTCATTAGAATTAACTAAAATGTTCCTGATTTTCTGTTTATATTACCGATGGAAGATGTACACGTAAAACCGCTCTAATCCGGCTGAAACGTCGATATATGCAATAAAAACAGAACTTCTCCCCTTTTCAATATCTTACTCAGTATTTTAAAGAGAAACAAATAGATGATTGAAAATCAAGTATTTAAGGTTATAATCTAATCAATTATGTGTTTGCATCATTTTTATTGTATATTTATTGAGTTAATACTAATAAACTGAAAATTCACCAAAAAGTGGAAAAACGGCAAAATATTGCCTAATTCGATGATATTTTGATTAAATCAAATAAAGGAAAAGGGAATGATAAACGTCAAAATATTGCTAAATTCGATGATTTCTCGTACGAAACAAAATGCAAGAAAACTTGCTTAAAATGCAATATTATGCGAAATTTTGAGATTTGAAGGCCAAATCACATATCGTGATACTACATGAATTAGTATCGAAATATTGGTAAAAATGAATATATTTACGTAATATCAAACTACATGAAAAACGTGAAAAAAGTCACGATTATACCAAATTTGAGGATTTTAACTTCGAATCATAATGCAAGGTTTCGTATTATTTAGATCCAAGAAAAGACATATGACAATGTTGTTTCCAATACAAATGATAAAAATCAATGTGTTTTCATTAGAATTAACTGAAATGTTCCTGATTTTCCTTTTATATTACCGATGGAAGATGTACACGTAAAACCGCTCTAATCCGGCTGAAACGTCGATGTATGCAATAAAAACAGAACTTCTCCCCCTTTTCAATATCTTACTCAGTATTTTAAAGAGAAACAAATAGATGATTGAAAATGAAGTATTTAAGGTTATAATCTAATCAATTATGTGTTTGCATCATTTTTATTGTATATTTATTGAGTTAATACTAATAAACTGAAAATTCACAAAAACGTGGAAAAACGGCAAAATATTGCCTAATTCGATGATATTTTGATTAAATCACATAAAGGAAAAGGGAATGATAAACGTCAAAATATTGCTAAATTCGATGATTTCTCGTACGAAACAAAATGCAAGAAAACTTGCTTAAAATGCAATATTATGCGAAATTCTGAGATTTGAAGGCCAAATCACATATCGTGATACTACATGAAATAGTATCGAAATATTGGTAAAAATGAATATATTTACGTAATATCAAACTGCATGAAAAACGTGAAAAAAGTCACGATTATACCAAATTTGAGGATTTTAACTTTGAATCATAATGCGAGGTTTCGTATTATTTAGATCCAAGAAAAGACATATGACAATGTTGTTTCCAATACAAATGATAAAAATCAATGTGTTTTCATTAGAATTAACTTAAATGTTCCTGATTTTCCGTTTATATTACCGATGGAAGATGTACACGTAAAACCGCTCTAATCCGGCTGAAACGTCGATATATGCAATAAAAACAGAACTTCTTCCCTTTTCAATATCTTACTCAGTATTTTAAAGAGAAACAAAAAGATGATTGAAAATGAAGTATTTAAGGTTATAATCTAATCAATTATGTGTTTGCATCATTTTTATTGTATATTTATTGAGTTAATACTAATAAAATGAAAATTCACCAAAACGTGAAAAAACGGCAAAATATTGCCTAATTCGATGATATTTTGATTAAATCACATAAAGGAAAAGGGAATGATAAACGTCAAAATATTGCAAAATTCGATGATTTCTCGTACGAAACAAAATGCAAGAAAACTTGCTTAAAATGCAATATTATGCGAAATTCTGAGATTTGAAGGCCAAATCACATATCGTGATACTACATGAAATAGTATCGAAATATTGGTAAAAATGAATATATTTACGTAATATCAAACTACATGAAAAACGTGAAAAAGTCACGATTATACCAAATTTGAGGATTTTAACTTCGAATCATATTGCGAGGTTTCGTATTATTTAGATCCAAGAAAAGACATATGACAATGTTGTTTCCAATACAAATGATAAAAATCAATGTGTTTTCATTAGAATTAACTGAAATGTTCCTGATTTTCCGTTTATATTACCGATGGAAGATGTACACGTAAAACCGTTCTAATCCGGCTGAAACGTCGATGTATGCAATAAAAACAGAACTTCTCCCCCTTTTCAATATCTTACTCAGTATTTCAAAGAGAAACAAATAGATGATTGTAAATGAAGTATTTAAGGTTATAATCTAATCAAATATGTGTTTGCATAATTTTTATTGTATATTTATTGAGTTAATACTAATAAACTGAAAATTCACCAAAACGTGGAAAAACGGCAAAATATTGCCTAATTCGATGATATTTTGATTAAATCACATAAAGGAAAAGGGAATGATAAACGTCAAAATATTGCTAAATTCGATGATTTCTCGTACGAAACAAAATGCAAGAAAACTTGCTTAAAATGCAATATTATGCGAAATTCTGAGATTTGAAGGCCAAATCACATATCGTGATACTACATGAAATAGTATCGAAATATTGGTAAAAATGAATATATTTACGTAATATCAAACTACATGAAAAACGTGAAAAAGTCACGATTATACCAAATTTGAGGATTTTAACTTCGAATCATATTGCGAGGTTTCGTATTATTTAGATCCAAGAAAAGACATATGACAATGTTGTTTCCAAAACAAATGATAAAAATCAATGTGTTTTCATTAGAATTAACTGAAATGTTCCTGATTTTCCGTTTATATTACCGATGGAAGATGTACACGTAAAACCGTTCTAATCCGGCTGAAACGTCGATGTATGCAATAAAAACAGAACTTCTCCCCCTTTTCAATATCTTACTCAGTATTTTAAAGAGAAACAAATAGATGATTGTAAATGAAGTATTTAAGGTTATAATCTAATCAATTATGTGTTTGCATCATTTTTATTGTATATTTATTGAGTTAATACTAATAAACTGAAAATTCACCAAAACGTGGAAAAACGGCAAAATATTGCCTAATTCGATGATATTTTGATTAAATCACATAAAGGAAAAGGGAATGATAAACGTCAAAATATTGCTAAATTCGATGATTTCTCGTACGAAACAAAATGCAAGAAAACTTGCTTAAAATGCAATATTATGCGAAATTCTGAGATTTGAAGGCCAAATCACATATCGTGATACTACATGAAATAGTATCGAAATATTGGTAAAAATGAATATATTTACGTAATATCAAACTACATGAAAAACGTGAAAAAGTCACAATTATACCAAATTTGAGGATTTTAACTTCGAATCATAAATCGAGTTTTCGTACTATTTAGATCCATGAAAAGACATATGACAATGTTGTTTCCAATACAAATTATAAAAATCAATGTGTTTTCATTAGAATTAACTAAAATGTTCCTGATTTTCCGTTTATATTACCGATGGAAGATGTACACGTAAGACCGCTCTAATCCGGCTGAAACGTCGATATATGCAATAAAAACAGA
Organism: Procambarus clarkii; assembly: GCF_040958095.1. Lineage (NCBI taxonomy): Eukaryota > Metazoa > Arthropoda > Malacostraca > Decapoda > Cambaridae > Procambarus > Procambarus clarkii. The sequence continues at coordinate 22,291,791 of NC_091221.1, read as the reverse complement.
ACTTCTCCCCTTTTCAATATCTTATTCAGTATTTTAAAGAGAAACAAATATATGATTGAAAATGAAGTATTTAAGGTTATAATCTAATCAATTATGTGTTTGCATCATTTTTATTGTATATTTATTGAGTTAATACTAATAAACTGAAAATTCACCAAAACGTGGAAAAACGGCAAAATATTGCCTAATTTGATGATATTTTGATTAAATCACATAAAGGAAAAGGGAATGATAAACGTCAAAATATTGCTAAATTCGATGATTTCTCGTACGAAACAAAATGCAAGAAAACTTGCTTAAAATGCAATATTATGCGAAATTCTGAGATTTGAAGGCCAAATCACATATCGTGATACTACATGAAATAGTATCGAAATATTGGAAAAATGAATATATTTACGTAATATCAAACTACATGAAAAACGTGAAAAAAGTCACGATTATACCAAATTTGAGGATTTTAACTTCGAATCATAATGCAAGGTTTCGAATTATTTAGATCCAAGAAAAGACATATGACAATGTTGTTTCCAATACAAATGATAAAAATCAATGTGTTTTCATTAGAATTAACTGAAATGTTCCTGATTTTCCGTTCATATTACCGATGGAAGATGTACACGTAAAACCGCTCTAATCCGGCTGAAACGTCGATATATGCAATAAAAACAGAACTTCTCCCCTTTTCAATATCTTACTCAGTATTTTAAAGAGAAACAAATAGATGATTGAAAATGAAGTATTTAAGGTTATAATCTAATCAATTATGTGTTTGCATCATTTTTATTGTATATTTATTGAGTTAATACTAATAAACTGAAAATTCACAAAAACGTTGAAAAACGGCAAAATATTGCCTAATTCCATGATATTTTGATTAAATCACATAAAGGAAAAGGGAATGATAAACGTCAAAATATTGCTAAATTCGATGATTTCTCGTACGAAACAAAATGCAAGAAAACTTGCTTAAAATGCAATATTATGCGAAATTCTGAGATTTGAAGGCCAAATCACATATCGTGATACTACATGAAATAGTATCGAAATATTGGTAAAAATGAATATATTTACGTAATATCAAACTACATGAAAAACGTGAAAAAAGTCACGATTATACCAAATTTGAGGATTTTAACTTCGAATCATAATGCAAGGTTTCGTATTATTTAGATCCAAGAAAAGACATATGACAATGTTGTTTCCAATACAAATGATAAAAATCAATGTGTTTTCATTAGAATTAACTGAAATGTTCCTGATTTTCCGTTTATATTACCGATGGAAGATGTACACGTAAAACCGCTCTAATCCGGCTGAAACGTCGATGTATGCAATAAAAACAGAACTTCTCCCCCTTTTCAATATCTTACTCAGTATTTTAAAGAGAAACAAATAGATGATTGAAAATGAAGTATTTAAGGTTATAATCTAATCAATTATGTGTTTGCATCATTTTTATTGTATATTTATTGAGTTAATACTAATAAACTGAAAATTCACAAAAACGTGGAAAAACGGCAAAATATTGCCTAATTCGATGATATTTTGATTAAATCACATAAAGGAAAAGGGAATGATAAACGTCAAAATATTGCTAAATTCGATGATTTCTCGTACGAAACAAAATGCAAGAAAACTTGCTTAAAATGCAATATTATGCGAAATTCTGAGATTTGAAGGCCAAATCACATATCGTGATACTACATGAAATAGTATCGAAATATTGGTAAAAATGAATATATTTACGTAATATCAAACTACATGAAAAACGTGAAAAAAGTCACGATTATACCAAATTCGAGGATTTTAACTTCGAATCATGAAGCGAGGTTTCGTACTATTTAGATCCATGAAAAGACATATGACAATGTTGTTTCCAATACAAATGATAAAAATCAATGTGTTTTCATTAGAATTAACTGAAATGTTCCTGATTTTCCGTTCATATTACCGATGGAAGATGTACACGTAAAACCGCTCTAATCCGGCTGAAACGTCGATATATGCAATAAAAACAGAACTTCTCCCCTTTTCAATATCTTACTCAGTATTTTAAAGAGAAACAAATAGATGATTGTAAATGAAGTATTTAAGGTTATAATCTAATCAATTATGTGTTTGCATCATTTTTATTGTATATTTATTGAGTTAATACTAATAAACTGAAAATTCACAAAAACGAGGAAAAACGGCAAAATATTGCCTAATTCGATGATATTTTGATTAAATCACATAAAGGAAAAGGGAATGATAAACGTCAAAATATTGCTAAATTCGATGATTTCTCGTACGAAACAAAATGCAAGAAAACTTGCTTAAAATGCAATATTATGCGAAATTCTGAGATTTGAAGGCCAAATCACATATCGTGATACTACATGAAATAGTATCGAAATATTGGTAAAAATGAATATATTTACGTAAAACATGAAAAACGTGAAAAAAGTCACGATTATACCAAATTTGAGGATTTTAACTTCGAATCATAATGCAAGGTTTCGTATTATTTAGATCCAAGAAAAGACATATGACAATGTTGTTTCCAATACAAATGATAAAAATCAATGTGTTTTCATTAGAATTAACTGAAATGTTCCTGATTTTCCGTTTATATTACCGATGGAAGATGTACACGTAAAACCGCTCTAATCCGGCTGAAACGTCGATGTATGCAATAAAAACAGAACTTCTCCCCCTTTTCAATATCTTACTCGGTATTTTAAAGAGAAACAAATAGATGATTGAAAATGAAGTATTTAAGGTTATAATCTAATCAATTATGTGTTTGCATCATTTTTATTGTATATTTATTGAGTTAATACTAATAAACTGAAAATTCACAAAAACGTGGAAAAACGGCAAAATATTGCCTAATTCGATGATATTTTGATTAAATCACATAAAGGAAAAGGGAATGATAAATGTCAAAATATTGCTAAATTCGATGATTTCTCGTACGAAACAAAATGCAAGAAAACTTGCTTAAAATGCAATATCATGCGAAATTTTGAGATTTGAAGGCCAAATCACATATCGTGATACTACATGAAATAGTATCGAAATATTGGTAAAAATGAATATATTTACGTAATATCAAACTACATGAAAAACGTGAAAAAAGTCACGATTATACCAAATTTGAGGATTTTAACTTCGAATCATGAAGCGAGGTTTCGTACTATTTAGATCCATGAAAAGACATATGACAATGTTGTTTCCAATACAAATTATAAAAATCAATGTGTTTTCATTAGAATTAACTAAAATGTTCCTGATTTTCCGTTTATATTACCGATGGAAGATGTACACGTAAAACCGCTCTAATCCGGCTGAAACGTCGATATATGCAATAAAAACAGAACTTCTCCCCTTTTCAATATCTTACTCAGTATTTTAAAGAGAAACAAATAGATGATTGAAAATGAAGTATTTAAGGTTATAATCTAATCAATTATGTGTTTGCATCATTTTTATTGTATATTTATTGAGTTAATACTAATAAACTGAAAATTCACCAAAACGTGGAAAAACGGCAAAATATTGCCTAATTCGATGATATTTTGATTAAATCACATAAAGGAAAAGGGAATGATAAACGTCAAAATATTGCTAAATTCGATGATTTCTCGTACGAAACAAAATGCAAGAAAACTTGCTTAAAATGCAATATTATGCGAAATTCTGAGATTTGAAGGCCAAATCACATATCGTGATACTACATGAAATAGTATCGAAATATTGGTAAAAATGAATATATTTACGTAATATCAAACTACATGAAAAACGTGAAAAAGTCACGATTATACCAAATTTGAGGATTTTAACTTCGAATCATATTGCGAGGTTTCGTATTATTTAGATCCAAGAAAAGACATATGACAATGTTGTTTCCAATACAAATGATAAAAATCAATGTGTTTTCATTAGAATTAACTGAAATGTTCCTGATTTTCCGTTTATATTACCGATGGAAGATGTACACGTAAAACCGTTCTAATCCGGCTGAAACGTCGATGTATGCAATAAAAACAGAACTTCTCCCCCTTTTCAATATCTTACTCAGTATTTTAAAGAGAAACAAATAGATGATTGTAAATGAAGTATTTAAGGTTATAATCTAATCAATTATGTGTTTGCATCATTTTTATTGTTTATATATTGAGTTAATACTAATAAACTGAAAATTCACAAAAACGTGGAAAAACGGCAAAATATTGCCTAATTCGATGATATTTTGATTAAATCACATAAAGGAAAAGGGAATGATAAACATCAAAATATTGCTATATTCGATGATTTCTCGTACGAAACAAAATGCAAGAAAACTTGCTTAAAATGCAATATTATGCGAAATTCTGAGATTTGAAGGCCAAATCACATATCGTGATACTACATGAAATAGTATCGAAATATTGGTAAAAATGAATATTTTACGTAATATCAAACTACATGAAAAACGTGAAAAAAGTCACGATTATACCAAATTTGAGGATTTTAACTTTGAATCATAATGCGAGGTTTCGTACTATTTAGATCCATGAAAAGACATATGACAATGTTGTTTCCAATACAAATTATAAAAATCAATGTGTTTTCATTAGAATTAACTAAAATGTTCCTGATTTTCCGTTTATTTTACCGATGGAAGATGTACACGTAAAACCGCTCTAATCCGGCTGAAACGTCGATATATGCAATAAAAACAGAACTTCTCCCCTTTTCAATATCTTACTCAGTATTTTAAAGAGAAACAAATAGATGATTGAAAATGAAGTATTTAAGGTTATAATCTAATCAATTATGTGTTTGCATCATTTTTATTGTATATTTATTGAGTTAATACTAATAAACTGAAAATTCACCAAAACGTGGAAAAACGGCAAAATATTGCCTAATTCGATGATATTTTGATTAAATCACATAAAGGAAAAGGGAATGATAAACGTCAAAATATTGCTAAATTCGATGATTTCTCGTACGAAACAAAATGCAAGAAAACTTGCTTAAAATGCAATATTATGCGAAATTCTGAGATTTGAAGGCCAAATCACATATCGTGATACTACATGAAATAGTATCGAAATATTGGTAAAAATGAATATATTTACGTAATATCAAACTACATGAAAAACGTGAAAAAGTCACGATTATACCAAATTTGAGGATTTTAACTTCGAATCATATTGCGAGGTTTCGTATTATTTAGATCCAAGAAACGACATATGACAATGTTGTTTCTAATACAAATGATAAAAATCAATGTGTTTTCATTAGAATTAACTGAAATGTTCCTGATTTTCCGTTTATATTACCGATGGAAGATGTACACGTAAAACCGCTCTAATCCGGCTGAAACGTCGATGTATGCAATAAAAACAGAACTTCTCCCCCTTTTCAATATCTTACTCAGTATTTTAAAGAGAAACAAATAGATGATTGAAAATGAAGTATTTAAGGCTATAATCTAATCAATTATGTGTTTGCATCATTTTTATTGTATATTTATTGAGTTAATACTAATAAACTGAAAATTCACAAAAACGTTGAAAAACGGCAAAATATTGCCTAATTCGATGATATTTTGATTAAATCACATAAAGGAAAAGGGAATGATAAACGTCAAAACATTGCTAAATTCGATGATTTCTCGTACGAAACATAATGCAAGAAAACTTGCTTAAAATGCAAAATTATGCGAAATTCTGAGATTTGAAGGCCAAATCACATATCGTGATACTACATGAAATAGTATCGAAATATTGGTAAAAATGAATATATTTACGTAATATCAAACTACATGAAAAACGTGAAAAAAGTCACGATTATACCAAATTTGAGGATTTTAACTTCGAATCATAATGCAAGGTTTCGTATTATTTAGATCCAAGAAAAGACATATGACAATGTTGTTTCCAATACAAATGATAAAAATCAATGTGTTTTCATTAGAATTAACTGAAATGTTCCTGATTTTCCGTTCATATTACCGATGGAAGATGTACACGTAAAACCGCTCTTATCCGGCTGAAACGTCGATATATGCAATAAAAACAGAACTTCTCCCCTTTTCAATATCTTACTCAGTATTTTAAAGAGAAACAAATAGATGATTGTAAATGAAGTATTTAAGGTTATAATCTAATCAATTATGTGTTTGCATCATTTTTATTGTATATTTATTGAGTTAATACTAATAAACTGAAAATTCACAAAAACGTGGAAAAACGGCAAAATATTGCCTAATTCGATGATATTGTGATTAAATCACATAAAGGAAAAGGGAATGATAAACGTCAAAATATTGCTATATTCGATGATTTCTCGTACGAAACAAAATGCAAGAAAACTTTCTTAAAATGCAATATTATGCGAAATTCTGAGATTTGAAGGCCAAATCACATATCGTGATACTACATGAAATAGTATCGAAATATTGGTAAAAATGAATATATTTACGTAATATCAAACTACATGAAAAACGTGAAAAAAGTCACGCTTATACCAAATTTGATGATTTTAACTTCGAATCATGAAGCGAGGTTTCGTACTATTTAGATCCATGAAAAGACATATGACAATGTTGTTTCCAATACAAATTATAAAAATCAATGTGTTTTCATTAGAATTAACTAAAATGTTCCTGATTTTCCGTTTATATTACCGATGGAAGATGTACACGTAAGACCGCTCTAATCCGGCTGAAACGTCGATATATGCAATAAAAAAAGAACTTCTCCCCTTTTCAATATCTTATTCAGTATTTTAAAGAGAAACAAATAGATGATTGAAAATGAAGTATTTAAGGTTATAATCTAATCAATTATGTGTTTGTATCATTTTTATTGTATATTTATTGAGTTAATACTAATAAACTGAAAATTCACCAAAACGTGGAAAAACGGCAAAATATTGCCTAATTCGATGATATTTTGATTAAATCACATAAAGGAAAAGGGAATGATAAACGTCAAAATATTGCTAAATTCGATGATTTCTCGTACGAAACAAAATGCAAGAAAACTTGCTTAAAATGCAATATTATGCGAAATTCTGAGATTTGAAGGCCAAATCACATATCGTGATACTACATGAAATAGTATCGAAATATTGGTAAAAATGAATATATTTACGTAATATCAAACTACATGAAAAACGTGAAAAAAGTCACGATTATACCAAATTTGAGGATTTTAACTTCGAATCATAATGCAAGGTTTCGTATTATTTAGATCCAAGAAAAGACATATGACAATGTTGTTTCCAATACAAATGATAAAAATCAATGTGTTTTCATTAGAATTAACTGAAATGTTCCTGATTTTCCGTTCATATTACCGATGGAAGATGTACACGTAAAACCGCTCTTATCCGGCTGAAACGTCGATATATGCAATAAAAACAGAACTTCTCCCCTTTTCAATATCTTACTCAGTATTTTAAAGAGAAACAAATAGATGATTGTAAATGAAGTATTTAAGGTTATAATCTAATCAATTATGTGTTTGCATCATTTTTATTATATATTTATTGAGTTAATACTAATAAACTGAAAATTCACAAAAACGTGGAAAAACGGCAAAATATTGCCTAATTCGATGATATTGTGATTAAATCACATAAAGGAAAAGGGAATGATAAACGTCAAAATATTGCTATATTCGATGATTTCTCGTACGAAACAAAATGCAAGAAAACTTTCTTAAAATGCAATATTATGCGAAATTCTGAGATTTGAAGGCCAAATCACATATCGTGATACTACATGAAATAGTATCGAAATATTGGTAAAAATGAATATATTTACGTAATATCAAACTACATGAAAAACGTGAAAAAAGTCACGCTTATACCAAATTTGAGGATTTTAACTTCGAATCATGAAGCGAGGTTTCGTACTATTTAGATCCATGAAAAGACATATGACAATGTTGTTTCCAATACAAATTATAAAAATCAATGTGTTTTCATTAGAATTAACTAAAATGTTCCTGATTTTCCGTTTATATTACCGATGGAAGATGTACACGTAAGACCGCTCTAATCCGGCTGAAACGTCGATATATGCAATAAAAACAGAACTTCTCCCCTTTTCAATATCTTATTCAGTATTTTAAAGAGAAACAAATAGATGATTGAAAATGAAGTATTTAAGGTTATAATCTAATCAATTATGTGTTTGCATCATTTTTATTGTATATTTATTGAGTTAATACTAATAAACTGAAAATTCACCAAAACGTGGAAAAACGGCAAAATATTGCCTAATTCGATGATATTTTGATTAAATCACATAAAGGAAAAGGGAATGATAAACGTCAAAATATTGCTAAATTCGATGATTTCTCGTACGAAACAAAATGCAATAAAACTTGCTTAAAATGCAATATTATGCGAAATTCTGAGATTTGAAGGCCAAATCACATATCGTGATACTAAATGAAATAGTATCGAAATATTGGTACAAATGAATATTTTACGTAATATCAAACTACATGAAAAACGTGAAAAAATTCACGATTATACCAAATTTGAGGATTTTAACTTTGAATCATAATGCGAGGTTTCGTATTATTTAGATCCAAGAAAAGACATATGACAATGTTGTTTCCAATACAAATGATAAAAATCAATGTGTTTTCATTAGAATTAACTGAAATGTTCCTGATTTTCCGTTTATATTACCGATGGAAGATGTACACGTAAAACCGCTCTATTCCGGCTGAAACGTCGATATATGCAATAAAAACAGAACTTCTCCCCCTTTTCAATATCTTACTCAGTATTTTAAAGAGAAACAAATAGATGATTGAAAATGAAGTATTTAAGGTTATAATCTAATCAATTATGTGTTTGCATCATTTTTATTGTATATTTATTGAGTTAATACTAATAAACTGAAAATTCACAAAAACGTGGAAAAACGGCAAAATATTGCCTAATTCGATGATATTTTGATTAAATCACATAAAGGAAAAGGGAATGATAAACGTCAAAACATTGCTAAATTCGATGATTTCTCGTACGAAACATAATGCAAGAAAACTTGCTTAAAATGCAAAATTATGCGAAATTCTGATATTTGAAGGCCAAATCACATATCGTGATACTACATGAAATAGTATCGAAATATTGGTAAAAATGAATATATTTACGTAATATCAAACTACATGAAAAACGTGAAAAAAGTCACGATTATACCAAATTTGAGGATTTTAACTTCGAATCATAATGCAAGGTTTCGTATTATTTAGATCCAAGAAAAGACATATGACAATGTTGTTTCCAATACAAATGATAAAAATCAATGTGTTTTCATTAGAATTAACTGAAATGTTCCTGATTTTCCGTTCATATAACCGATGGAAGATGTACACGTAAGACCGCTCTAATCCGGCTGAAACGTCGATATATGCAATAAAAACAGAACTTCTCCCCTTTTCAATATCTTATTCAGTATTTTAAAGAGAAACAAATATATGATTGAAAATGAAGTATTTAAGGTTATAATCTAATCAATTATGTGTTTGCATCATTTTTATTGTATATTTATTGAGTTAATACTAATAAACTGAAAATTTACCAAAACGTGGAAAAACGGCAAAATATTGCCTAATTCGATGATATTTTGATTAAATCACATAAAGGAAAAGGGAATGATAAACGTCAAAATATTGCTAAATTCGATGATTTCTCGTACGAAACAAAATGCAAGAAAACTTGCTTAAAATGCAATATTATGCGAAATTCTGAGATTTGAAGGCCAAATCACATATCGTGATACTACATGAAATAGTATCGAAATATTGGTAAAAATGAATATATTTACGTAATATCAAACTAAATGAAAAACGTGAAAAAAGTCACGATTATACCAAATTTGAGGATTTTAACTTCGAATCATAATGCAAGGTTTCGAATTATTTAGATCCAAGAAAAGACATATGACAATGTTGTTTCCAATACAAATGATAAAAATCAATGTGTTTTCATTAGAATTAACTCAAATGTTCCTGATTTTCCGTTCATATTACCGATGGAAGATGTACACGTAAAACCGCTCTAATCCGGCTGAAACGTCGATATATGCAATAAAAACAGAACTTCTCCCCTTTTCAATATCTTACTCAGTATTTTAAAGAGAAACATATAGATGATTGTAAATGAAGTATTTAAAGTTATAATCTAATCAATTATGTGTTTGCATCATTTTTATTGTATATTTATTGAGTTAAAACTAATAAACTGAAAATTCACAAAAACGTGGAAAAACGGCAAAATATTGCCTAATTCGATGATATTGTGATTAAATCACATAAAGGAAAAGGGAATGATAAACGTCAAAATATTGCTAAATTCGATGATTTCTCGTACGAAACAAAATGCAAGAAAACTTGCTTAAAATGCAATATTATGCGAAATTCTGAGATTTGAAGGCCAAATCACATATCGTGATACTACATGAAATAGTATCGAAATATTGGTAAAAATGAATATATTTACGTAATATCAAACTACATGAAAAACGTGAAAAAAGTCACGATTATACCAAATTTGAGGATTTTAACTTCGAATCATAATGCGAGGTTTCGTACTATTTAGATCCATGAAAAGACATATGACAATGTTGTTTCCAATACAAATTATAAAAATCAATGTGTTTTCATTAGAATTAACTAAAATGTTCCTGATTTTCCGTTCTTATTACCGATGGAAGATGTACACGTAAGACCGCTCTAATCCGGCTGAAACGTCGATATATGCAATAAAAACAGAACTTCTCCCCTTTTCAATATCTTACTCAGTATTTTAAAGAGAAACAAATAGATGATTGTAAATGAAGTATTTAAGGTTATAATCTAATCAATTATGTGTTTGCATCATTTTTATTATATATTTATTGAGTTAATACTAATAAACTGAAAATTCACAAAAACGTGGAAAAACGGCAAAATATTGCCTAATTCTATGATATTGTGATTAAATCACATAAAGGAAAAGGGAATGATAAACGTCAAAATATTGCTATATTCGATGATTTCTCGTACGAAACAAAATGCAAGAAAACTTTCTTAAAATGCAATATTATGCGAAATTCTGAGATTTGAAGGCCAAATCACATATCGTGATACTACATGAAATAGTATCGAAATATTGGTAAAAATGAATATATTTACGTAATATCAAACTACATGAAAAACGTGAAAAAAGTCACGCTTATACCAAATTTGAGGATTTTAACTTCGAATCATGAAGCGAGGTTTCGTACTATTTAGATCCATGAAAAGACATATGACAATGTTGTTTCCAATACAAATTATAAAAATCAATGTGTTTTCATTAGAATTAACTAAAATGTTCCTGATTTTCCGTTTATATTACCGATGGAAGATGTACACGTAAGACCGCTCTAATCCGGCTGAAACGTCGATATATGCAATAAAAACAGAACTTCTCCCCTTTTCAATATCTTATTCAGTATTTTAAAGAGAAACAAATAGATGATTGAAAATGAAGTATTTAAGGTTATAATCTAATCAATTATGTGTTTGCATCATTTTTATTGTATATTTATTGAGTTAATACTAATAAACTGAAAATTCACCAAAACGTGGAAAAACGGCAAAATATTGCCTAATTCGATGATATTTTGATTAAATCACATAAAGGAAAAGGGAATGATAAACGTCAAAATATTGCTAAATTCGATGATTTCTCGTACGAAACAAAATGCAATAAAACTTGCTTAAAATGCAATATTATGCGAAATTCTGAGATTTGAAGGCCAAATCACATATCGTGATACTAAATGAAATAGTATCGAAATATTGGTACAAATGAATATTTTACGTAATATCAAACTACATGAAAAACGTGAAAAAATTCACGATTATACCAAATTTGAGGATTTTAACTTTGAATCATAATGCGAGGTTTCGTATTATTTAGATCCAAGAAAAGACATATGACAATGTTGTTTCCAATACAAATGATAAAAATCAATGTGTTTTCATTAGAATTAACTGAAATGTTCCTGATTTTCCGTTTATATTACCGATGGAAGATGTACACGTAAAACCGCTCTATTCCGGCTGAAACGTCGATATATGCAATAAAAACAGAACTTCTCCCCCTTTTCAATATCTTACTCAGTATTTTAAAGAGAAACAAATAGATGATTGAAAATGAAGTATTTAAGGTTATAATCTAATCAATTATGTGTTTGCATCATTTTTATTGTATATTTATTGAGTTAATACTAATAAACTGAAAATTCACAAAAACGTGAAAAAACGGCAAAATATTGCCTAATTCGATGATATTTTGATTAAATCACATAAAGGAAAAGGGAATGATAAACGTCAAAACATTGCTAAATTCGATGATTTCTCGTACGAAACATAATGCAAGAAAACTTGCTTAAAATGCAAAATTATGCGAAATTCTGAGATTTGAAGGCCAAATCACATATCGTGATACTACATGAAATAGTATCGAAATATTGGTAAAAATGAATATATTTACGTAATATCAAACTACATGAAAAACGTGAAAAAAGTCACGATTATACCAAATTTGAGGATTTTAACTTCGAATCATAATGCAAGGTTTCGTATTATTTAGATCCAAGAAAAGACATATGACAATGTTGTTTCCAATACAAATGATAAAAATCAATGTGTTTTCATTAGAATTAACTGAAATGTTCCTGATTTTCCGTTCATATAACCGATGGAAGATGTACACGTAAGACCGCTCTAATCCGGCTGAAACGTCGATATATGCAATAAAAACAGAACTTCTCCCCTTTTCAATATCTTATTCAGTATTTTAAAGAGAAACAAATATATGATTGAAAATGAAGTATTTAAGGTTATAATCTAATCAATTATGTGTTTGCATCATTTTTATTGTATATTTATTGAGTTAATACTAATAAACTGAAAATTCACCAAAACGTGGAAAAACGGCAAAATATTGCCTAATTCGATGATATTTTGATTAAATCACATAAAGGAAAAGGGAATGATAAACGTCAAAATATTGCTAAATTCGATGATTTCTCGTACGAAACAAAATGCAAGAAAACTTGCTTAAAATGCAATATTATGCGAAATTCTGAGATTTGAAGGCCAAATCACATATCGTGATACTACATGAAATAGTATCGAAATATTGGTAAAAATGAATATATTTACGTAATATCAAACTAAATGAAAAACGTGAAAAAAGTCACGATTATACCAAATTTGAGGATTTTAACTTCGAATCATAATGCAAGGTTTCGAATTATTTAGATCCAAGAAAAGACATATGACAATGTTGTTTCCAATACAAATGATAAAAATCAATGTGTTTTCATTAGAATTAACTCAAATGTTCCTGATTTTCCGTTCATATTACCGATGGAAGATGTACACGTAAAACCGCTCTAATCCGGCTGAAACGTCGATATATGCAATAAAAACAGAACTTCTCCCCTTTTCAATATCTTACTCAGTATTTTAAAGAGAAACATATAGATGATTGTAAATGAAGTATTTAAAGTTATAATCTAATCAATTATGTGTTTGCATCATTTTTATTGTATATTTATTGAGTTAAAACTAATAAACTGAAAATTCACAAAAACGTGGAAAAACGGCAAAATATTGCCTAATTCGATGATATTGTGATTAAATCACATAAAGGAAAAGGGAATGATAAACGTCAAAATATTGCTAAATTCGATGATTTCTCGTACGAAACAAAATGCAAGAAAACTTGCTTAAAATGCAATATTATGCGAAATTCTGAGATTTGAAGGCCAAATCACATATCGTGATACTACATGAAATAGTATCGAAATATTGGTAAAAATGAATATATTTACGTAATATCAAACTACATGAAAAACGTGAAAAAAGTCACGATTATACCAAATTTGAGGATTTTAACTTCGAATCATAATGCGAGGTTTCGTACTATTTAGATCCATGAAAAGACATATGACAATGTTGTTTCCAATACAAATTATAAAAATCAATGTGTTTTCATTAGAATTAACTAAAATGTTCCTGATTTTCCGTTCTTATTACCGATGGAAGATGTACACGTAAGACCGCTCTAATCCGGCTGAAACGTCGATATATGCAATAAAAACAGAACTTCTCCCCTTTTCAATATCTTACTCAGTATTTTAAAGAGAAACAAATAGATGATTGTAAATGAAGTATTTAAGGTTATAATCTAATCAATTATGTGTTTGCATCATTTTTTTTGTATATTTATTGAGTTTATACTAATAAACTGAAAATTCACCAAAACGTGGAAAAACGGCAAAATATTGCCTAATTCGATGATATTTTGATTAAATCACATAAAGGAAAAGGGAATGATAAACGTCAAAATATTGCTAAATTCGATGATTTCTCGTACGAAACAAAATGCAAGAAAACTTGCTTAAAATGCAATATTATGCGAAATTCTGAGATTTGAAGGCCAAATCACATATCGTGATACTACATGAAATAGTATCGAAATATTGGTAAAAATGAATATATTTACGTAATATCAAACTACATGAAAAACGTGAAAAAGTCACGATTATACCAAATTTGAGGATTTTAACTTCGAATCATATTGCGAGGTTTCGTATTATTTAGATCCAAGAAACGATATATGACAATGTTGTTTCTAATACAAATGATAAAAATCAATGTGTTTTCATTAGAATTAACTGAAATGTTCCTGATTTTCCGTTTATATTACCGATGGAAGATGTACACGTAAAACCGCTCTAATCCGGCTGAAACGTCGATGTATGCAATAAAAACAGAACTTCTCCCCCTTTTCAATATCTTACTCAGTATTTTAAAGAGAAACAAATAGATGATTGAAAATGAAGTATTTAAGGCTATAATCTAATCAATTATGTGTTTGCATCATTTTTATTGTATATTTATTGAGTTAATACTAATAAACTGAAAATTCACAAAAACGTTGAAAAACGGCAAAATATTGCCTAATTCGATGATATTTTGATTAAATCACATAAAGGAAAAGGGAATGATAAACGTCAAAACATTGCTAAATTCGATGATTTCTCGTACGAAACATAATGCAAGAAAACTTGCTTAAAATGCAAAATTATGCGAAATTCTGAGATTTGAAGGCCAAATCACATATCGTGATACTACATGAAATAGTATCGAAATATTGGTAAAAATGAATATATTTACGTAATATCAAACTACATGAAAAACGTGAAAAAAGTCACGATTATACCAAATTTGAGGATTTTAACTTCGAATCATAATGCAAGGTTTCGTATTATTTAGATCCAAGAAAAGACATATGACAATGTTGTTTCCAATACAAATGATAAAAATCAATGTGTTTTCATTAGAATTAACTGAAATGTTCCTGATTTTCCGTTCATATTACCGATGGAAGATGTACACGTAAAACCGCTCTTATCCGGCTGAAACGTCGATATATGCAATAAAAACAGAACTTCTCCCCTTTTCAATATCTTACTCAGTATTTTAAAGAGAAACAAATAGATGATTGTAAATGAAGTATTTAAGGTTATAATCTAATCAATTATGTGTTTGCATCATTTTTATTGTATATTTATTGAGTTAATACTAATAAACTGAAAATTCACAAAAACGTGGAAAAACGGCAAAATATTGCCTAATTCGATGATATTGTGATTAAATCACATAAAGGAAAAGGGAATGATAAACGTCAAAATATTGCTATATTCGATGATTTCTCGTACGAAACAAAATGCAAGAAAACTTTCTTAAAATGCAATATTATGCGAAATTCTGAGATTTGAAGGCCAAATCACATATCGTGATACTACATGAAATAGTATCGAAATATTGGTAAAAATGAATATATTTACGTAATATCAAACTACATGAAAAACGTGAAAAAAGTCACGCTTATACCAAATTTGAGGATTTTAACTTCGAATCATGAAGCGAGGTTTCGTACTATTTAGATCCATGAAAAGACATATGACAATGTTGTTTCCAATACAAATTATAAAAATCAATGTGTTTTCATTAGAATTAACTAAAATGTTCCTGATTTTCCGTTTATATTACCGATGGAAGATGTACACGTAAGACCGCTCTAATCCGGCTGAAACGTCGATATATGCAATAAAAACAGAACTTCTCCCCTTTTCAATATCTTATTCAGTATTTTAAAGAGAAACAAATAGATGATTGAAAATGAAGTATTTAAGGTTATAATCTAATCAATTATGTGTTTGTATCATTTTTATTGTATATTTATTGAGTTAATACTAATAAACGGAAAATTCACCAAAACGTGGAAAAACGGCAAAATATTGCCTAATTCGATGATATTTTGATTAAATCACATAAAGGAAAAGGGAATGATAAACGTCAAAATATTGCTAAATTCGATGATTTCTCGTACGAAACAAAATGCAAGAAAACTTGCTTAAAATGCAATATTATGCGAAATTCTGAGATTTGAAGGCCAAATCACATATCGTGATACTACATGAAATAGTATCGAAATATTGGTAAAAATGAATATATTTACGTAATATCAAACTACATGAAAAACGTGAAAAAAGTCACGATTATACCAAATTTGAGGATTTTAACTTCGAATCATAATGCAAGGTTTCGTATTATTTAGATCCAAGAAAAGACATATGACAATGTTGTTTCCAATACAAATGATAAAAATCAATGTGTTTTCATTAGAATTAACTGAAATGTTCCTGATTTTCCGTTCATATTACCGATGGAAGATGTACACGTAAAACCGCTCTTATCCGGCTGAAACGTCGATATATGCAATAAAAACAGAACTTCTCCCCTTTTCAATATCTTACTCAGTATTTTAAAGAGAAACAAATAGATGATTGTAAATGAAGTATTTAAGGTTATAATCTAATCAATTATGTGTTTGCATCATTTTTATTATATATTTATTGAGTTAATACTAATAAACTGAAAATTCACAAAAACGTGGAAAAACGGCAAAATATTGCCTAATTCGATGATATTGTGATTAAATCACATAAAGGAAAAGGGAATGATAAACGTCAAAATATTGCTATATTCGATGATTTCTCGTACGAAACAAAATGCAAGAAAACTTTCTTAAAATGCAATATTATGCGAAATTCTGAGATTTGAAGGCCAAATCACATATCGTGATACTACATGAAATAGTATCGAAATATTGGTAAAAATGAATATATTTACGTAATATCAAACTACATGAAAAACGTGAAAAAAGTCACGCTTATACCAAATTTGAGGATTTTAACTTCGAATCATGAAGCGAGGTTTCGTACTATTTAGATCCATGAAAAGACATATGACAATGTTGTTTCCAATACAAATTATAAAAATCAATGTGTTTTCATTAGAATTAACTAAAATGTTCCTGATTTTCCGTTTATATTACCGATGGAAGATGTACACGTAAGACCGCTCTAATCCGGCTGAAACGTCGATATATGCAATAAAAACAGAACTTCTCCCCTTTTCAATATCTTATTCAGTATTTTAAAGAGAAACAAATAGATGATTGAAAATGAAGTATTTAAGGTTATAATCTAATCAATTATGTGTTTGCATCATTTTTATTGTATATTTATTGAGTTAATACTAATAAACTGAAAATTCACCAAAACGTGGAAAAACGGCAAAATATTGCCTAATTCGATGATATTTTGATTAAATCACATAAAGGAAAAGGGAATGATAAACGTCAAAATATTGCTAAATTCGATGATTTCTCGTACGAAACAAAATGCAATAAAACTTGCTTAAAATGCAATATTATGCGAAATTCTGAGATTTGAAGGCCAAATCACATATCGTGATACTAAATGAAATAGTATCGAAATATTGGTACAAATGAATATTTTACGTAATATCAAACTACATGAAAAACGTGAAAAAATTCACGATTATACCAAATTTGAGGATTTTAACTTTGAATCATAATGCGAGGTTTCGTATTATTTAGATCCAAGAAAAGACATATGACAATGTTGTTTCCAATACAAATGATAAAAATCAATGTGTTTTCATTAGAATTAGCTGAAATGTTCCTGATTTTCCGTTTATATTACCGATGGAAGATGTACACGTAAAACCGCTCTATTCCGGCTGAAACGTCGATATATGCAATAAAAACAGAACTTCTCCCCCTTTTCAATATCTTACTCAGTATTTTAAAGAGAAACAAATAGATGATTGAAAATGAAGTATTTAAGGTTATAATCTAATCAATTATGTGTTTGCATCATTTTTATTGTATATTTATTGAGTTAATACTAATAAACTGAAAATTCACAAAAACGTGGAAAAACGGCAAAATATTGCCTAATTCGATGATATTTTGATTAAATCACATAAAGGAAAAGGGAATGATAAACGTCAAAACATTGCTAAATTCGATGATTTCTCGTACGAAACATAATGCAAGAAAACTTGCTTAAAATGCAAAATTATGCGAAATTCTGAGATTTGAAGGCCAAATCACATATCGTGATACTACATGAAATAGTATCGAAATATTGGTAAAAATGAATATATTTACGTAATATCAAACTACATGAAAAACGTGAAAAAAGTCACGATTATACCAAATTTGAGGATTTTAACTTCGAATCATAATGCAAGGTTTCGTATTATTTAGATCCAAGAAAAGACATATGACAATGTTGTTTCCAATACAAATGATAAAAATCAATGTGTTTTCATTAGAATTAACTGAAATGTTCCTGATTTTCCGTTCATATAACCGATGGAAGATGTACACGTAAGACCGCTCTAATCCGGCTGAAACGTCGATGTATGCAATAAAAACAGAACTTCTCCCCCTTTTCAATATCTTACTCAGTATTTTAAAGAGAAACAAATAGATGATTGAAAATGAAGTATTTAAGGTTATAATCTAATCAATTATGTGTTTGCATCATTTTTATTGTATATTTATTGAGTTAATACTAATAAACTGAAAATTCACCAAAACGTGGAAAAACGGCAAAATATTGCCTAATTCGATGATATTTTGATTAAATCACATAAAGGAAAAGGGAATGATAAACGTCAAAATATTGCTAAATTCGATGATTTCTCGTACGAAACAAAATGCAAGAAAACTTGCTTAAAATGCAATATTATGCGAAATTCTGAGATTTGAAGGCCAAATCACATATCGTGATACTACATGAAATAGTATCGAAATATTGGTAAAAATGAATATATTTACGTAATATCAAACTAAATGAAAAACGTGAAAAAAGTCACGATTATACCAAATTTGAGGATTTTAACTTCGAATCATAATGCAAGGTTTCGAATTATTTAGATCCAAGAAAAGACATATGACAATGTTGTTTCCAATACAAATGATAAAAATCAATGTGTTTTCATTAGAATTAACTCAAATGTTCCTGATTTTCCGTTCATATTACCGATGGAAGATGTACACGTAAAACCGCTCTAATCCGGCTGAAACGTCGATATATGCAATAAAAACAGAACTTCTCCCCTTTTCAATATCTTACTCAGTATTTTAAAGAGAAACATATAGATGATTGTAAATGAAGTATTTAAAGTTATAATCTAATCAATTATGTGTTTGCATCATTTTTATTGTATATTTATTGAGTTAAAACTAATAAACTGAAAATTCACAAAAACGTGGAAAAACGGCAAAATATTGCCTAATTCGATGATATTGTGATTAAATCACATAAAGGAAAAGGGAATGATAAACGTCAAAATATTGCTAAATTCGATGATTTCTCGTACGAAACAAAATGCAAGAAAACTTGCTTAAAATGCAATATTATGCGAAATTCTGAGATTTGAAGGCCAAATCACATATCGTGATACTACATGAAATAGTATCGAAATATTGGTAAAAATGAATATATTTACGTAATATCAAACTACATGAAAAACGTGAAAAAAGTCACGATTATACCAAATTTGAGGATTTTAACTTCGAATCATAATGCGAGGTTTCGTACTATTTAGATCCATGAAAAGACATATGACAATGTTGTTTCCAATACAAATTATAAAAATCAATGTGTTTTCATTAGAATTAACTAAAATGTTCCTGATTTTCCGTTCTTATTACCGATGGAAGATGTACACGTTAGACCGCTCTAATCCGGCTGAAACGTCGATATATGCAATAAAAACAGAACTTCTCCCCTTTTCAATATCTTACTCAGTATTTTAAAGAGAAACAAATAGATGATTGTAAATGAAGTATTTAAGGTTATAATCTAATCAATTATGTGTTTGCATCATTTTTATTGTATATATATTGAGTTTATACTAATAAACTGAAAATTCACCAAAACGTGGAAAAACGGCAAAATATTGCCTAATTCGATGATATTTTGATTAAATCACATAAAGGAAAAGGGAATGATAAACGTCAAAATATTGCTAAATTCGATGATTTCTCGTACGAAACAAAATGCAAGAAAACTTGCTTAAAATGCAATATTATGCGAAATTCTGAGATTTGAAGGCCAAATCACATATCGTGATACTACATGAAATAGTATCGAAATATTGGTAAAAATGAATATATTTACGTAATATCAAACTACATGAAAAACGTGAAAAAAGTCACGATTATACCAAATATGAGGATTTTAACTTCGAATCATGAAGCGAGGTTTCGTACTATTTAGATCAATGAAAAGACATATGACAATGTTGTTTCCAATACAAATTATAAAAATCAATGTGTTTTCATTAGAATTAACTAAAATGTTTCTGATTTTCCGTTTATATTACCGATGGAAGATGTACACGTAAAACCGCTCTAATCCGGCTGAAACGTCGATATATGCAATAAAAACAGAACTTCTCCCCTTTTCAATATCTTACTCAGTATTTTAAAGAGAAACATATAGATGATTGTAAATGAAGTATTTAAAGTTATAATCTAATCAATTATGTGTTTGCATCATTTTTATTGTATATTTATTGAGTTAAAACTAATAAACTGAAAATTCACAAAAACGTGGAAAAACGGCAAAATATTGCCTAATTCGATGATATTTTGATTAAATCACATAAAGGAAAAGGGAATGATAAACGTCAAAATATTGCTAAATTCGATGATTTCTCGTATGAAACAAAATGCAAGAAAACTTGCTTAAAATGCAATATTATGCGAAATTCTGAGATTTGAAGGCCAAATCACATATCGTGATACTACATGAAATAGTATCGAAATATTGGTAAAAATGAATGTATTTATGTAATATCAAACTACATGAAAAACGTGAAAAAAGTCACGATTATACCAAATTTGAGGATTTTAACTTCGAATCATGAAGCGAGGTTTCGTACTATTTAGATCCATGAAAAGACATATGACAATGTTGTTTCCAATACAAATTATAAAAATCAATGTGTTTTCATTAGAATTAACTAAAATGTTCCTGATTTTCCGTTTATATTACCGATGGAAGATGTACACGTAAGACCGCTCTAATCCGGCTGAAACGTCGATATATGCAATAAAAACAGAACTTCTCCCCTTTTCAATATCTTATTCAGTATTTTAAAGAGAAACAAATATATGATTGAAAATGAAGTATTTAAGGTTATAATCTAATCAATTATGTGTTTGCATCATTTTTATTGTATATTTATTGAGTTAATACTAATAAACTGAAAATTCACCAAAACGTGGAAAAAACGGCAAAATATTGCCTAATTCGATGATATTTTGATTAAATCACATAAAGGAAAAGGGAATGATAAACGTCAAAATATTGCTAAATTCGATGATTTCTCGTACGAAACAAAATGCAAGAAAACTTGCTTAAAATGCAATATTATGCGAAATTCTGAGATTTGAAGGCCAAATCACATATCGTGATACTACATGAAATAGTATCGAAATATTGGTAAAAATGAATATATTTACGTAATATCAAACTACATGAAAAACGTGAAAAAAGTCACGATTATACCAAATTTGAGGATTTTAACTTCGAATCATAATGCAAGGTTTCGAATTATTTAGATCCAAGAAAAGACATATGACAATGTTGTTTCCAATACAAATGATAAAAATCAATGTGTTTTCATTAGAATTAACTGAAATGTTCCTGATTTTCCGTTCATATTACCGATGGAAGATGTACACGTAAAACCGCTCTAATCCGGCTGAAACGTCGATATATGCAATAAAAACAGAACTTCTCCCCTTTTCAATATCTTACTCAGTATTTTAAAGAGAAACATATAGATGATTGTAAATGAAGTATTTAAAGTTATAATCTAATCAATTATGTGTTTGCATCATTTTTATTGTATATTTATTGAGTTAAAACTAATAAACTGAAAATTCACAAAAACGTGGAAAAACGGCAAAATATTGCCTAATTCGATGATATTTTGATTAAATCACATAAAGGAAAAGGGAATGATAAACGTCAAAATATTGCTAAATTCGATGATTTCTCGTATGAAACAAAATGCAAGAAAACTTGCTTAAAATGCAATATTATGCGAAATTCTGAGATTTGAAGGCCAAATCACATATCGTGATACTACATGAAATAGTATCGAAATATTGGTAAAAATGAATATATTTATGTAATATCAAACTACATGAAAAACGTGAAAAAAGTCACGATTATACCAAATTTGAGGATTTTAACTTCGAATCATGAAGCGAGGTTTCGTACTATTTAGATCCATGAAAAGACATATGACAATGTTGTTTCCAATACAAATTATAAAAATCAATGTGTTTTCATTAGAATTAACTAAAATGTTCCTGATTTTCCGTTCTTATTACCGATGGAAGATGTACACGTAAGACCGCTCTAATCCGGCTGAAACGTCGATATATGCAATAAAAACAGAACTTCTCCCCTTTTCAATATCTTATTCAGTATTTTAAAGAGAAACAAATAGATGATTGAAAATGAAGTATTTAAGGTTATAATCTAATCAATTATGTGTTTGTATCATTTTTATTGTATATTTATTGAGTTAATACTAATAAACGGAAAATTCACCAAAACGTGGAAAAACGGCAAAATATTGCCTAATTCGATGATATTTTGATTAAATCACATAAAGGAAAAGGGAATGATAAACGTCAAAATATTGCTAAATTCGATGATTTCTCGTACGAAACAAAATGCAAGAAAACTTGCTTAAAATGCAATATTATGCGAAATTCTGAGATTTGAAGGCCAAATCACATATCGTGATACTACATGAAATAGTATCGAAATATTGGTAAAAATGAATATATTTACGTAATATCAAACTACATGAAAAACGTGAAAAAAGTCACGATTATACCAAATTTGAGGATTTTAACTTCGAATCATAATGCAAGGTTTCGTATTATTTAGATCCAAGAAAAGACATATGACAATGTTGTTTCCAATACAAATGATAAAAATCAATGTGTTTTCATTAGAATTAACTGAAATGTTCCTGATTTTCCGTTCATATTACCGATGGAAGATGTACACGTAAAACCGCTCTTATCCGGCTGAAACGTCGATATATGCAATAAAAACAGAACTTCTCCCCTTTTCAATATCTTACTCAGTATTTTAAAGAGAAACAAATAGATGATTGTAAATGAAGTATTTAAGGTTATAATCTAATCAATTATGTGTTTGCATCATTTTTATTATATATTTATTGAGTTAATACTAATAAACTGAAAATTCACAAAAACGTGGAAAAACGGCAAAATATTGCCTAATTCGATGATATTGTGATTAAATCACATAAAGGAAAAGGGAATGATAAACGTCAAAATATTGCTATATTCGATGATTTCTCGTACGAAACAAAATGCAAGAAAACTTTCTTAAAATGCAATATTATGCGAAATTCTGAGATTTGAAGGCCAAATCACATATCGTGATACTACATGAAATAGTATCGAAATATTGGTAAAAATGAATATATTTACGTAATATCAAACTACATGAAAAACGTGAAAAAAGTCACGCTTATACCAAATTTGAGGATTTTAACTTCGAATCATGAAGCGAGGTTTCGTACTATTTAGATCCATGAAAAGACATATGACAATGTTGTTTCCAATACAAATTATAAAAATCAATGTGTTTTCATTAGAATTAACTAAAATGTTCCTGATTTTCCGTTTATATTACCGATGGAAGATGTACACGTAAGACCGCTCTAATCCGGCTGAAACGTCGATATATGCAATAAAAACAGAACTTCTCCCCTTTTCAATATCTTATTCAGTATTTTAAAGAGAAACAAATAGATGATTGAAAATGAAGTATTTAAGGTTATAATCTAATCAATTATGTGTTTGCATCATTTTTATTGTATATTTATTGAGTTAATACTAATAAACTGAAAATTCACCAAAACGTGGAAAAACGGCAAAATATTGCCTAATTCGATGATATTTTGATTAAATCACATAAAGGAAAAGGGAATGATAAACGTCAAAATATTGCTAAATTCGATGATTTCTCGTACGAAACAAAATGCAATAAAACTTGCTTAAAATGCAATATTATGCGAAATTCTGAGATTTGAAGGCCAAATCACATATCGTGATACTAAATGAAATAGTATCGAAATATTGGTACAAATGAATATTTTACGTAATATCAAACTACATGAAAAACGTGAAAAAATTCACGATTATACCAAATTTGAGGATTTTAACTTTGAATCATAATGCGAGGTTTCGTATTATTTAGATCCAAGAAAAGACATATGACAATGTTGTTTCCAATACAAATGATAAAAATCAATGTGTTTTCATTAGAATTAACTGAAATGTTCCTGATTTTCCGTTTATATTACCGATGGAAGATGTACACGTAAAACCGCTCTATTCCGGCTGAAACGTCGATATATGCAATAAAAACAGAACTTCTCCCCCTTTTCAATATCTTACTCAGTATTTTAAAGAGAAACAAATAGATGATTGAAAATGAAGTATTTAAGGTTATAATCTAATCAATTATGTGTTTGCATCATTTTTATTGTATATTTATTGAGTTAATACTAATAAACTGAAAATTCACAAAAACGTGGAAAAACGGCAAAATATTGCCTAATTCGATGATATTTTGATTAAATCACATAAAGGAAAAGGGAATGATAAACGTCAAAACATTGCTAAATTCGATGATTTCTCGTACGAAACATAATGCAAGAAAACTTGCTTAAAATGCAAAATTATGCGAAATTCTGAGATTTGAAGGCCAAATCACATATCGTGATACTACATGAAATAGTATCGAAATATTGGTAAAAATGAATATATTTACGTAATATCAAACTACATGAAAAACGTGAAAAAAGTCACGATTATACCAAATTTGAGGATTTTAACTTCGAATCATAATGCAAGGTTTCGTATTATTTAGATCCAAGAAAAGACATATGACAATGTTGTTTCCAATACAAATGATAAAAATCAATGTGTTTTCATTAGAATTAACTGAAATGTTCCTGATTTTCCGTTCATATAACCGATGGAAGATGTACACGTAAGACCGCTCTAATCCGGCTGAAACGTCGATGTATGCAATAAAAACAGAACTTCTCCCCCTTTTCAATATCTTACTCAGTATTTTAAAGAGAAACAAATAGATGATTGAAAATGAAGTATTTAAGGTTATAATCTAATCAATTATGTGTTTGCATCATTTTTATTGTATATTTATTGAGTTAATACTAATAAACTGAAAATTCACCAAAACGTGGAAAAACGGCAAAATATTGCCTAATTCGATGATATTTTGATTAAATCACATAAAGGAAAAGGGAATGATAAACGTCAAAATATTGCTAAATTCGATGATTTCTCGTACGAAACAAAATGCAAGAAAACTTGCTTAAAATGCAATATTATGCGAAATTCTGAGATTTGAAGGCCAAATCACATATCGTGATACTACATGAAATAGTATCGAAATATTGGTAAAAATGAATATATTTACGTAATATCAAACTAAATGAAAAACGTGAAAAAAGTCACGATTATACCAAATTTGAGGATTTTAACTTCGAATCATAATGCAAGGTTTCGAATTATTTAGATCCAAGAAAAGACATATGACAATGTTGTTTCCAATACAAATGATAAAAATCAATGTGTTTTCATTAGAATTAACTCAAATGTTCCTGATTTTCCGTTCATATTACCGATGGAAGATGTACACGTAAAACCGCTCTAATCCGGCTGAAACGTCGATATATGCAATAAAAACAGAACTTCTCCCCTTTTCAATATCTTACTCAGTATTTTAAAGAGAAACATATAGATGATTGTAAATGAAGTATTTAAAGTTATAATCTAATCAATTATGTGTTTGCATCATTTTTATTGTATATTTATTGAGTTAAAACTAATAAACTGAAAATTCACAAAAACGTGGAAAAACGGCAAAATATTGCCTAATTCGATGATATTGTGATTAAATCACATAAAGGAAAAGGGAATGATAAACGTCAAAATATTGCTAAATTCGATGATTTCTCGTACGAAACAAAATGCAAGAAAACTTGCTTAAAATGCAATATTATGCGAAATTCTGAGATTTGAAGGCCAAATCACATATCGTGATACTACATGAAATAGTATCGAAATATTGGTAAAAATGAATATATTTACGTAATATCAAACTAAATGAAAAACGTGAAAAAAGTCACGATTATACCAAATTTGAGGATTTTAACTTCGAATCATAATGCGAGGTTTCGTACTATTTAGATCCATGAAAAGACATATGACAATGTTGTTTCCAATACAAATTATAAAAATCAATGTGTTTTCATTAGAATTAACTAAAATGTTCCTGATTTTCCGTTCTTATTACCGATGGAAGATGTACACGTTAGACCGCTCTAATCCGGCTGAAACGTCGATATATGCAATAAAAACAGAACTTCTCCCCTTTTCAATATCTTACTCAGTATTTTAAAGAGAAACAAATAGATGATTGTAAATGAAGTATTTAAGGTTATAATCTAATCAATTATGTGTTTGCATCATTTTTATTGTATATATATTGAGTTTATACTAATAAACTGAAAATTCACCAAAACGTGGAAAAACGGCAAAATATTGCCTAATTCGATGATATTTTGATTAAATCACATAAAGGAAAAGGGAATGATAAACGTCAAAATATTGCTAAATTCGATGATTTCTCGTACGAAACAAAATGCAAGAAAACTTGCTTAAAATGCAATATTATGCGAAATTCTGAGATTTGAAGGCCAAATCACATATCGTGATACTACATGAAATAATATCGAAATATTGGTAAAAATGAATATATTTACGTAATATCAAACTACATGAAAAACGTGAAAAAAGTCACGATTATACCAAATATGAGGATTTTAACTTCGAATCATGAAGCGAGGTTTCGTACTATTTAGATCCATGAAAAGACATATGACAATGTTGTTTCCAATACAAATTATAAAAATCAATGTGTTTTCATTTGAATTAACTAAAATGTTCCTGATTTTCCGTTTATATTACCGATGGAAGATGTACACGTAAGACCGCTCTAATCCGGCTGAAACGTCGATATATGCAATAAAAACAGAACTTCTCCCCTTTTCAATATCTTATTCAGTATTTTAAAGAGAAACAAATATATGATTGAAAATGAAGTATTTAAGGTTATAATCTAATCAATTATGTGTTTGCATCATTTTTATTGTATATTTATTGAGTTAATACTAATAAACTGAAAATTCACCAAAACGTGGAAAAACGGCAAAATATTGCCTAATTCGATGATATTTTGATTAAATCACATAAAGGAAAAGGGAATGATAAACGTCAAAATATTGCTAAATTCGATGATTTCTCGTACGAAACAAAATGCAAGAAAACTTGCTTAAAATGCAATATTATGCGAAATTCTGAGATTTGAAGGCCAAATCACATATCGTGATACTACATGAAATAGTATCGAAATATTGGTAAAAATGAATATATTTACGTAATATCAAACTACATGAAAAACGTGAAAAAAGTCACGATTATACCAAATTTGAGGATTTTAACTTCGAATCATAATGCAAGGTTTCGAATTATTTAGATCCAAGAAAAGACATATGACAATGTTGTTTCCAATACAAATGATAAAAATCAATGTGTTTTCATTAGAATTAACTGAAATGTTCCTGATTTTCCGTTCATATTACCGATGGAAGATGTACACGTAAAACCGCTCTAATCCGGCTGAAACGTCGATATATGCAATAAAAACAGAACTTCTCCCCTTTTCAATATCTTACTCAGTATTTTAAAGAGAAACATATAGATGATTGTAAATGAAGTATTTAAAGTTATAATCTAATCAATTATGTGTTTGCATCATTTTTATTGTATATTTATTGAGTTAAAACTAATAAACTGAAAATTCACAAAAACGTGGAAAAACGGCAAAATATTGCCTAATTTGATGATATTTTGATTAAATCACATAAAGGAAAAGGGAATGATAAACGTCAAAATATTGCTAAATTCGATGATTTCTCGTATGAAACAAAATGCAAGAAAACTTGCTTAAAATGCAATATTATGCGAAATTCTGAGATTTGAAGGCCAAATCACATATCGTGATACTACATGAAATAGTATCGAAATATTGGTAAAAATGAATATATTTACGTAATATCAAACTACATGAAAAACGTGAAAAAAGTCACGATTATACCAAATTTGAGGATTTTAACTTCGAATCATAATGCAAGGTTTCGAATTATTTAGATCCAAGAAAAGACATATGACAATGTTGTTTCCAATACAAATGATAAAAATCAATGTGTTTTCATTAGAATTAACTGAAATGTTCCTGATTTTCCGTTCATATTACCGATGGAAGATGTACACGTAAAACCGCTCTAATCCGGCTGAAACGTCGATATATGCAATAAAAACAGAACTTCTCCCCTTTTCAATATCTTACTCAGTATTTTAAAGAGAAACAAATAGACGATTGTAAATGAAGTATTTAAGGTTATAATCTAATCAATTATGTGTTTGCATCATTTTTATTGTATATTTATTGAGTTAATACTAATAAACGGAAAATTCACAAAAACGTGGAAAAACGGCAAAATATTGCCTAATTCGATGATATTTTGATTAAATCACATAAAGGAAAAGGGAATGATAAACGTCAAAATATTGCTAAATTCGATGATTTCTCGTACGAAACAAAATGCAAGAAAACTTGCTTAAAATGCAATATTATGCGAAATTTTGAGATTTGAAGGCCAAATCACATATCGTGATACTACATGAAATAGTATCGAAATATTGGTAAAAATGAATATATTTACGTAATATCAAACTACATGAAAAACGTGAAAAAAGTCACGATTATACCAAATTTGAGGATTTTAACTTCGAATGATGAAGCGAGGTTTCGTACTATTTAGATCCATGAAAAGACATATGACAATGTTGTTTCCAATACAAATTATAAAAATCAATGTGTTTTCATTAGAATTAACTAAAATGTTTCTGATTTTCCGTTTATATTACCGATGGAAGATGTACACGTAAAACCGCTCTAATCCGGCTGAAACGTCGATATATGCAATAAAAACAGAACTTCTCCCCTTTTCAATATCTTACTCAGTATTTTAAAGAGAAACAAATAGATGATTGAAAATGAAGTATTAAGGTTATAATCTAATCAATTATGTGTTTGCATCATTTTTATTGTATATTTATTGAGTTAATACTAATAAACTGAAAATTCACCAAAACGTGGAAAAACGGCAAAATATTGCCTAATCCGATGATATTTTGATTAAATCACATAAAGGAAAAGGGAATGATAAACGTCAAAATATTGCTAAATTCGATGATTTCTCGTACGAAACAAAATGCAAGAAAACTTGCTTAAAATGCAATATTATGCGAAATTTTGAGATTTGAAGGCCAAATCACATATCGTGATACTACATGAAATAGTATCGAAATATTGGTAAAAATGAATATATTTACGTAATATCAAACTACATGAAAAACGTGAAAAAGTCACGATTATACCAAATTTGAGGATTTTAACTTCGAATCATAATGCGAGGTTTCGTATTATTTAGATCCAAGAAAAGACATATGACAATGTTGTTTCCAATACAAATGATAAAAATCAATGTGTTTTCATTAGAATTAACTGAAATGTTCCTGATTTTCCGTTTATATTACCGATGGAAGATGTACACGTAAAACTGCTCTAATCCGGCTGAAACGTCGATATATGCAATAAAAACAGAACTTCTCCCCCTTTTCAATATCTTACTCAGTATTTTAAAGAGAAACAAATAGATGATTGAAAATGAAGTATTTAAGGTTATAATCTAATCAATTATGTGTTTGCATCATTTTTATTGTATATTTATTGAGTTAATACTAATAAAATGAAAATTCACCAAAACGTGAAAAAACGGCAAAATATTGCCTAATTCGATGATATTTTGATTAAATCACATAAAGGAAAAGGGAATGACAAACGTCAAAATATTGCAAAATTCGATGATTTCTCATACGAAACAAAATGCAAGAAAACTTGCTTAAAATGCAGTATTATGCGAAATTCTGAGATTTGAAGGCCAAATCACATATCGTAATACTACATGAAATAGTATCGAAATATTGATAAAAATGAATATATTTACGTAATATACATGAAAAACGTGAAAAAGTCACGATTATACCAAATTAGAGGATTTTAACTTCGAATCATATTGCGAGGTTTCGTATTATTTAGATCCAAGAAACGACATATGACAATGTTGTTTCTAATACAAATGATAAAAATCAATGTGGTTTCATTAGAATTAACTGAAATGTTCCTGATTTTCCGTTTATATTACCGATGGAAGATGTACACGTAAAACCGCTCTAATCCGGCTGAAACGTCGATGTATGCAATAAAAACAGAACTTCTCCCCCTTTTCAATATCTTACTCAGTATTTTAAAGAGAAACAAATAGATGATTGAAAATGAAGTATTTAAGGTTATAATCTAATCAATTATGTGTTTGCATCATTTTTATTGTATATTTATTGAGTTAATACTAATAAACTGAAAATTCACAAAAACGTTGAAAAACGGCAAAATATTGCCTAATTCGATGATATTTTGATTAAATCACATAAAGGAAAAGGGAATGATAAACGTCATAACATTGCTAAATTCGATGATTTCTCGTACGAAACATAATGCAAGAAAACTTGCTTAAAATGCAAAATTATGCGAAATTCTGAGATTTGAAGGCCAAATCACATATCGTGATACTACATGAAATAGTATCGAAATATTGGTAAAAATGAATATATTTACGTAATATCAAACTACATGAAAAACGTGAAAAAAGTCACGATTATACCAAATTTGAGGATTTTAACTTCGAATCATAATGCAAGGTTTCGTATTATTTAGATCCAAGAAAAGACATATGACAATGTTGTTTCCAATACAAATGATAAAAATCAATGTGTTTTCATTAGAATTAACTGAAATGTTCCTGATTTTCCGTTCATATTACCGATGGAAGATGTACACGTAAAACCGCTCTTATCCGGCTGAAACGTCGATATATGCAATAAAAACAGAACTATACCCCCTTTTCAATATCTTACTCAGTATTTTAAAGAGAAACAAATAGATGATTGTAAATGAAGTATTTAAGGTTATAATCTAATCAATTATGTGTTTGCATCATTTTTATTGTAAATTTTTGAGTTAATACTAATAAACTGAAAATACACAAAAACGTGGAAAAACGGCAAAATATTGCCTAATTCGATGATATTGTGATTAAATCACATAAAGGAAAAGGGAATGATAAACGTCAAAATATTGCTATATTCGATGATTTCTCGTACGAAACAAAATGCAAGAAAACTTTCTTAAAATGCAATATTATGCGAAATTCTGAGATTTGAAGGCCAAATCACATATCGTGATACTACATGAAATAGTATCGAAATATTGGTAAAAATGAATATATTTACGTAATATCAAACTACATGAAAAACGTGAAAAAAGTCACGCTTATACCAAATTTGAGGATTTTAGCTTCGAATCATGAAGCGAGGTTTCGTACTATTTAGATCCATGAAAAGACATATGACAATGTTGTTTCCAATACAAATTATAAAAATCAATGTGTTTTCATTAGAATTAACTAAAATGTTCCTGATTTTCCGTTTATATTACCGATGGAAGATGTACACGTAAGACCGCTCTAATCCGGCTGAAACGTCGATATATGCAATAAAAACAGAACTTCTCCCCTTTTCAATATCTTATTCAGTATTTTAAAGAGAAACAAATGATGATTGAAAATGAAGTATTTAAGGTTATAATCTAATCAATTATGTGTTTGCATCATTTTTATTGTATATTTATTGAGTTAATACTAATAAACTGAAAATTCACCAAAACGTGGAAAAACGGCAAAATATTGCCTAATTCGATGATATTTTGATTAAATCACATAAAGGAAAAGGGAATGATAAACGTCAAAATATTGCTAAATTCGATGATTTCTCGTACGAAACAAAATGCAAGAAAACTTGCTTAAAATGCAATATTATGCGAAATTCTGAGATTTGAAGGCCAAATCACATATCGTGATACTAAATGAAATAGTATCGAAATATTGGTACAAATGAATATTTTACGTAATATCAAACTACATGAAAAACGTGAAAAAATTCACGATTATACCAAATTTGAGGATTTTAACTTTGAATCATAATGCGAGGTTTCGTATTATTTAGATCCAAGAAAAGACATATGACAATGTTGTTTCCAATACAAATGATAAAAATCAATGTGTTTTCATTAGAATTAACTGAAATGTTCCTGATTTTCCGTTTATATTACCGATGGAAGATGTACACGTAAAACCGCTCTATTCCGGCTGAAACGTCGATATATGCAATAAAAACAGAACTTCTCCCCCTTTTCAATATCTTACTCAGTATTTTAAAGAGAAACAAATAGATGATTGAAAATGAAGTATTTAAGGTTATAATCTAATCAATTATGTGTTTGCATCATTTTTATTGTATATTTATTGAGTTAATACTAATAAACTGAAAATTCACAAAAACGTGGAAAAACGGCAAAATATTGCCTAATTCGATGATATTTTGATTAAATCACATAAAGGAAAAGGGAATGATAAACGTCAAAACATTGCTAAATTCGATGATTTCTCGTACGAAACATAATGCAAGAAAACTTGCTTAAAATGCAAAATTATGCGAAATTCTGAGATTTGAAGGCCATATCACATATCGTGATACTACATGAAATAGTATCGAAATATTGGTAAAAATTAATATATTTACGTAATATCAAACTACATGAAAAACGTGAAAAAAGTCACGATTATACCAAATTTGAGGATTTTAACTTCGAATCATAATGCAAGGTTTCGTATTATTTAGATCCAAGAAAAGACATATGACAATGTTGTTTCCAATACAAATGATAAAAATCAATGTGTTTTCATTAGAATTAACTGAAATGTTCCTGATTTTCCGTTCATATTACCGATGGAAGATGTACACGTAAAACCGCTCTAATCCGGCTGAAACGTCGATATATGCAATAAAAACAGAACTTCTCCCCTTTTCAATATCTTACTCAGTATTTTAAAGAGAAACAAATAGATGATTGTAAATGAAGTATTTAAGGTTATAATCTAATCAATTATGTGTTTGCATCATTTTTATTGTATATTTATTGAGTTAATACTAATAAACTGAAAATTCACAAAAACGTGGAAAAACGGCAAAATATTGCCTAATTCGATGATATTGTGATTAAATCACATAAAGGAAAAGGGAATGATAAACGTCAAAATATTGCTAAATTCGATGATTTCTCGTACGAAACAAAATGCAAGAAAACTTGCTTAAAATGCAATATTATGCGAAATTCTGAGATTTGAAGGCCAAATCACATATCGTGATACTACATGAAATAGTATCGAAATATTGGTAAAAATGAATATACTTACGTAATATCAAACTACATGAAAAACGTGAAAAAAGTCACGATTATACCAAATATGAGGATTTTAACTTCGAATCATGAAGCGAGGTTTCGTACTATTTAGATCAATGAAAAGACATATGACAATGTTGTTTCCAATACAAATTATAAAAATCAATGTGTTTTCATTAGAATTAACTAAAATGTTTCTGATTTTCCGTTTATATTACCGATGGAAGATGTACACGTAAAACCGCTCTAATCCGGCTGAAACGTCGATATATGCAATAAAAACAGAACTTCTCCCCTTTTCAATATCTTACTCAGTATTTTAAAGAGAAACAAATAGATGATTGAAAATGAAGTATTAAGGTTATAATCTAATCAATTGTGTGTTTGCATCATTTTTATTGTATATTTATTGAGTTAATACTAATAAAATGAAAATTCACCAAAACGTGAAAAAACGGCAAAATATTGCCTAATTCGATGATATTTTGATTAAATCACATAAAGGAAAAGGGAATGACAAACGTCAAAATATTGCAAAATTCGATGATTTCTCGTACGAAACAAAATGCAAGAAAACTTGCTTAAAATGCAGTATTATGCGAAATTCTGAGATTTGAAGGCCAAATCACATATCGTGATACTACATGAAATAGTATCGAAATATTGATAAAAATGAATATATTTACGTAATATACATGAAAAACGTGAAAAAGTCACGATTATACCAAATTTGAGGATTTTAACTTCGAATCATATTGCGAGGTTTCGTATTATTTAGATCCAAGAAAAGACATATGACAATGTTGTTTCCAATACAAATGATAAAAATCAATGTGTTTTCATTAGAATTAACTGAAATGTTCCTGATTTTTCGTTTATATTACCGATGGAAGATGTACACGTAAAACCGCTCTAATCCGGCTGAAACGTCGATGTATGCAATAAAAACAGAACTTCTCCCCCTTTTCAATATCTTACTCAGTATTTTAAAGAGAAACAAATAGATGATTGAAAATGAAGTATTTAAGGTTATAATCTAATCAATTATGTGTTTGCATCATTTTTATTGTATATTTATTGAGTTAATACTAATAAACTGAAAATTCACAAAAACGATGAAAAACGGCAAAATATTGCCTAATTCGATGATATTTTGATTAAATCACATAAAGGAAAAGGGAATGATAAACGTCAAAATATTGCTAAATTCGATGATTTCTCGTACGAAACAAAATGCAAGAAAACTTGCTTAAAATGCAATATAATGCGAAATTCTGAGATTTGAAGGCCAAATCACATATCGTGATACTACATGAAATAGTATCGAAATATTGGTAAAAATGAATATATTTACGTAATATCAAACTACATGAAAAACGTGAAAAAAGTCACGATTATACCAAATTTGAGGATTTTAACTTCGAATCATAATGCAAGGTTTCGTATTATTTAGATCCAAAAAAAGACATATGACAATGTTGTTTCCAATACAAATGATAAAAATCAATGTGTTTTCATTAGAATTAACTGAAATGTTCCTGATTTTCCGTTCATATTACCGATGGAAGATGTACACGTAAAACCGCTCTAATCCGGCTGAAACGTCGATATATGCAATAAAAACAGAACTTCTCCGCTTTTCAATATCTTACTCAGTATTTTAAAGAGAAACAAATAGATGATTGTAAATGAAGTATTAAGGTTATAATCTAATCAATTGTGTGTTTGCATCATTTTTATTGTATATTTATTGAGTTAATACTAATAAACTGAAAATTCACAAAAACGTGGAAAACGGCAAAATATTGCCTAATTCGATGATATTTTGATTAAATCACATAAAGGAAAAGGGAATGATAAACGTCAAAATATTGCTAAATTCGATGATTTCTCGTACGAAACAAAATGCAAGAAAACTTGCTTAAAATGCAATATTATGCGAAATTTTGAGATTTGAAGGCCAAATCACATATCGTGATACTACATGAAATAGTATCGAAATATTAGTAAAAATGAATATATTTACGCAATATCAAACTACATGAAAAACGTGAAAAAAGTCACGATTATACCAAATTTGAGGATTTTAACTTCGAATCATAATGCGAGGTTTCGTATTATTTAGATCCAAGAAAAGACATATGACAATGTTGTTTCCAATACAAATGATAAAAATCAATGTGTTTTCATTAGAATTAACTGAAATGTTCCTGATTTTCCGTTTATATTACCGATGGAAGATGTACACGTAAAACCGCTCTAATCCGGCTGAAACGTCGATATATGCAATAAAAACAGAAC
>NC_091221.1:22194498-22254915 GCF_040958095.1 Procambarus clarkii | reverse complement strand
GATACTACATGAAATAGTATCGAAATATTGGTAAAAATGAATATATTTAAGTAATATCAAACTACATGAAAAACGTGAAAAAAGTCACGATTATACCAAATTTGAGGATTTTAACTTCGAATCATAATGCAAGGTTTCGTATTATTTAGATCCAAGAAAAGACATATGACAATGTTGTTTCCAATACAAATGATAAAAATCAATGTGTTTTCATTAGAATTAACTGAAATGTTCCTGATTTTCCGTTCATATTACCAATGGAAGATGTACACGTAAAACCGCTCTAATCCGGCTGAAACGTCGATATATACAATAAAAACAGAACTTCTCCCCTTTTCAATATCTTACTCAGTATTTTAAAGAGAAACAAATAGATGATTGTAAATGAAGTATTTAAGGTTATAATCTAATCAATTATGTGTTTGCATCATTTTTATTGTATATTTATTGAGTTAATACTAATAAACTGAAAATTCACCAAAACGTGGAAAAACGGCAAAATATTGCCTAATTCGATGATATTTTGATTAAATCACATAAAGGAAAAGGGGAATGATAAACGTCAAAATATTGCTAAATTCGATGATTTCTCGTACGAAACAAAATGCAAGAAAACTTGCTTAAAATGCAATATTATGCGAAATTCTGAGATTTGAAGGCCAAATCACATATCGTGATACTACATGAAATAGTATCGAAATATTGGTAAAAATGAATATATTTACGTAATATCAAACTACATGAAAAACGTGAAAAAGTCACGATTATACCAAATTTGAGGATTTTAACTTCGAATCATAATCGAGGTTTCGTATTATTTAGATCCAAGAAAAGACATATGACAATGTTGTTTCCAATACAAATGATAAAAATCAATGTGTTTTCATTAGAATTAACTGAAATGTTCCTGATTTTCCGTTCATATTACCGAATGGAAGATGTACACGTAAAACCGCTCTAATCCGGCTGAAACGTCGATATATGCAATAAAAACAGAACTTCTCCCCTTTTCAATATCTTACTCAGTATTTTAAAGAGAAACAAATAGATGATTGAAAATGAAGTATTTAAGGTTATAATCTAATCAATTATGTGTTTGCATCATTTTTATTGTATATTTATTGAGTTAATACTAATAAACTGAAAATTCACAAAAACGTGGAAAAACGGCAAAATATTGCCTAATTCGATGATATTTTGATTAAATCACATAAAGGAAAAGGGAATGATAAACGTCAAAATATTGCTAAATTCGATGATTTCTCGTACGAAACAAAATGCAAGAAAACTTGCTTAAAATGCAATATTATGCGAAATTCTGAGATTTGAAGGTCAAATCACATATCGTGATACTACATGAAATAGTATCGAAATATTGGTATAAATGAATATATTTACGTAATATCAAACTACATGAAAAACGTGAAAAAAGTCACGATTATACCAAATTTGAGGATTTTAACTTCGAATCATGAAGCGAGGTTTCGTACTATTTAGATCCATGAAAAGACATATGACAATGTTGTTTCCAATACAAATTATAAAAATCAATGTGTTTTAATTAGAATTAACTAAAATGTTCCTGATTTTCCGTTTATATTACCGATGGAAGATGTACACGTAAGACTGCTCTAATCCGGCTGAAACGTCGATATATGCAATAAAAACAGAACTTCTCCCCTTTTCAATATCTTATTCAGTATTTTAAAGAGAAACAAATAGATGATTGAAAATGAAGTATTTAAGGTTATAATCTAATCAATTATGTGTTTGCATCATTTTTATTGTATATTTATTGAGTTAATACTAATAAACTGAAAATTCACAAAAACGTGGAAAAACGGCAAAATATTGCCTAATTCGATGATATTTTGATTAAATCACATAAAGGAAAAGGGAATGATAAACGTCAAAATATTGCTAAATTCGATGATTTCTCGTACGAAACAAAATGCAAGAAAACTTGCTTAAAATGCAATATTATGCGAAATTCTGAGATTTGAAGGCCAAATCACATATCGTGATACTACATGAAATAGTATCGAAATATTGGTAAAAATGAATATATTTAAGTAATATCAAACTACATGAAAAACGTGAAAAAGTCACGATTATACCAAATTTGAGGATTTTAACTTCGAATCATAATGCAAGGTTTCGTATTATTTAGATCCAAGAAAAGACATATGACAATGTTGTTTCCAATACAAATGATAAAAATCAATGTGTTTTCATTAGAATTAACTGAAATGTTCCTGATTTTCCGTTCATATTACCGATGGAAGATGTACACGTAAAACCGCTCTAATCCGGCTGAAACGTCGATATATGCAATAAAAACAGAACTTCTCCCCTTTTCAATATCTTACTCAGTATTTTAAAGAGAAACAAATAGATGATTGTAAATGAAGTATTTAAGGTTATAATCTAATCAATTATGTGTTTGCATCATTTTTATTGTATATTTATTGAGTTAATACTAATAAACTGAAAATTCACAAAAACGTGGAAAAACGGCAAAATATTGCCTAATTCGATGATATTTTGATTAAATCACATAAAGGAAAAGGGAATGATAAACGTCAAAATATTGCTAAATTCGATGATTTCTCGTATGAAACAAAATGCAAGAAAACTTGCTTAAAATGCAATATTATGCGAAATTCTGAGATTTGAAGGCCAAATCACATATCGTGATACTACATGAAATAGTATCGAAATATTGGTAAAAATGAATATATTTACGTAATATCAAACTACATGAAAAACGTGAAAAAGTCACGATTATACCAAATTTGAGGATTTTAACTTCGAATCATAATGCGAGGTTTCGTATTATTTAGATCCAAGAAAAGACATATGACAATGTTGTTTCCAATACAAATGATAAAAATCAATGTGTTTTCATTAGAATTAACTGAAATGTTCCTGATTTTCCGTTTATATTACCGATGGAAGATGTACACGTAAAACCGCTCTAATCCGGCTGAAACGTCGATATATGCAATAAAAACAGAACTTCTCCCCTTTTCAATATCTTACTCAGTATTTTAAAGAGAAACAAATAGATGATTGTAAATGAAGTATTTAAGGTTATAATCTAATCAATTATGTGTTTGCATCATTTTTATTGTATATTTATTGAGTTAATACTAATAAACTGAAAATTCACAAAAACGTGGAAAAACGGCAAAATATTGCCTAATTCGATGATATTTTGATTAAATCACATAAAGGAAAAGGGAATGATAAACGTCAAAATATTGCTAAATTCGATGATTTCTCGTATGAAACAAAATGCAAGAAAACTTGCTTAAAATGCAATATTATGCGAAATTCTGAGATTTGAAGGCCAAATCACATATCGTGATACTACATGAAATAGTATCGAAATATTGGTAAAAATGAATATATTTAAGTAATATCAAACTACATGAAAAACGTGAAAAAAGTCACGATTATACCAAATTTGAGGATTTTAACTTCGAATCATAATGCAAGGTTTCGTATTATTTAGATCCAAGAAAAGACATATGACAATGTTGTTTCCAATACAAATGATAAAAATCAATGTGTTTTCATTAGAATTAACTGAAATGTTCCTGATTTTCCGTTCATATTACCGATGGAAGATGTACACGTAAAACCGCTCTAATCCGGCTGAAACGTCGATATATGCAATAAAAACAGAACTTCTCCCCTTTTCAATATCTTACTCAGTATTTTAAAGAGAAACAAATAGATGATTGTAAATGAAGTATTTAAGGTTATAATCTAATCAATTATGTGTTTGCATCATTTTTATTGTATATTTATTGAGTTAATACTAATAAACTGAAAATTCACAAAAACGTGGAAAAACGGCAAAATATTGCCTAATTCGATGATATTTTGATTAAATCACATAAAGGAAAAGGGAATGATAAACGTCAAAATATTGCTAAATTCGATGATTTCTCGTACGAAACAAAATGCAAGAAAACTTGCTTAAAATGCAATATTATGCGAAATTCTGAGATTTGAAGGCCAAATCACATATCGTGATACTACATGAAATAGTATCGAAATATTGGTAAAAATGAATATATTTACGTAATATCAAACTACATGAAAAACGTGAAAAAAGTCACGATTATACCAAATTTGAGGATTTTAACTTCGAATCATAATGCAAGGTTTCGTATTATTTAGATCCAAGAAAAGACATATGACAATGTTGTTTCCAATACAAATGATAAAAATCAATGTGTTTTCATTAGAATTAACTGAAATGTTCCTGATTTTCCGTTCATATTACCGATGGAAGATGTACACGTAAAACCGCTCTAATCCGGCTGAAACGTCGATATATGCAATAAAAACAGAACTTCTCCCCTTTTCAATATCTTACTCAGTATTTTAAAGAGAAACAAATAGATGATTGTAAATGAAGTATTTAAGGTTATAATCTAATCAATTATGTGTTTGCATCATTTTTATTGTATATTTATTGAGTTAATACTAATAAACTGAAAATTCACAAAAACGTGGAAAAACGGCAAAATATTGCCTAATTCGATGATATTTTGATTAAATCACATAAAGGAAAAGGGAATGATAAACGTCAAAATATTGCTAAATTCGATGATTTCTCGTATGAAACAAAATGCAAGAAAACTTGCTTAAAATGCAATATTATGCGAAATTCTGAGATTTGAAGGCCAAATCACATATCGTGATACTACATGAAATAGTATCGAAATATTGGTAAAAATGAATATATTTACGTAATATCAAACTACATGAAAAACGTGAAAAAAGTCACGATTATACCAAATTTGAGGATTTTAACTTCGAATCATAATGCGAGGTTTCGTATTATTTAGATCCAAGAAAAGACATATGACAATGTTGTTTCCAATACAAATGATAAAAATCAATGTGTTTTCATTAGAATTAACTGAAATGTTCCTGATTTTCCGTTTATATTACCGATGGAAGATGTACACGTAAAACCGCTCTAATCCGGCTGAAACGTCGATATATGCAATAAAAACAGAACTTCTCCCCTTTTCAATATCTTACTCAGTATTTTAAAGAGAAACAAATAGATGATTGTAAATGAAGTATTTAAGGTTATAATCTAATCAATTATGTGTTTGCATCATTTTTATTGTATATTTATTGAGTTAATACTAATAAACTGAAAATTCACAAAAACGTGGAAAAACGGCAAAATATTGCCTAATTCGATGATATTTTGATTAAATCACATAAAGGAAAAGGGAATGATAAACGTCAAAATATTGCTAAATTCGATGATTTCTCGTATGAAACAAAATGCAAGAAAACTTGCTTAAAATGCAATATTATGCGAAATTCTGAGATTTGAAGGCCAAATCACATATCGTGATACTACATGAAATAGTATCGAAATATTGGTAAAAATGAATATATTTAAGTAATATCAAACTACATGAAAAACGTGAAAAAAGTCACGATTATACCAAATTTGAGGATTTTAACTTCGAATCATAATGCAAGGTTTCGTATTATTTAGATCCAAGAAAAGACATATGACAATGTTGTTTCCAATACAAATGATAAAAATCAATGTGTTTTCATTAGAATTAACTGAAATGTTCCTGATTTTCCGTTCATATTACCAATGGAAGATGTACACGTAAAACCGCTCTAATCCGGCTGAAACGTCGATATATACAATAAAAACAGAACTTCTCCCCTTTTCAATATCTTACTCAGTATTTTAAAGAGAAACAAATAGATGATTGTAAATGAAGTATTTAAGGTTATAATCTAATCAATTATGTGTTTGCATCATTTTTATTGTATATTTATTGAGTTAATACTAATAAACTGAAAATTCACCAAAACGTGGAAAAACGGCAAAATATTGCCTAATTCGATGATATTTTGATTAAATCACATAAAGGAAAAGGGGAATGATAAACGTCAAAATATTGCTAAATTCGATGATTTCTCGTACGAAACAAAATGCAAGAAAACTTGCTTAAAATGCAATATTATGCGAAATTATGAGATTTGAAGGCCAAATCACATATCGTGATACTACATGAAATAGTATCGAAATATTGGTAAAAATGAATATATTTACGTAATATCAAACTACATGAAAAACGTGAAAAAGTCACGATTATACCAAATTTGAGGATTTTAACTTCGAATCATAAATCGAGGTTTCGTATTATTTAGATCCAAGAAAAGACATATGACAATGTTGTTTCCAATACAAATGATAAAAATCAATGTGTTTTCATTAGAATTAACTGAAATGTTCCTGATTTTCCGTTCATATTACCAATGGAAGATGTACACGTAAAACCGCTCTAATCCGGCTGAAACGTCGATATATACAATAAAAACAGAACTTCTCCCCTTTTCAATATCTTACTCAGTATTTTAAAGAGAAACAAATAGATGATTGAAAATGAAGTATTTAAGGTTATAATCTAATCAATTATGTGTTTGCATCATTTTTATTGTATATTTATTGAGTTAATACTAATAAACTGAAAATTCACAAAAACGTGGAAAAACGGCAAAATATTGCCTAATTCGATGATATTTTGATTAAATCACATAAAGGAAAAGGGAATGATAAACGTCAAAATATTGCTAAATTCGATGATTTCTCGTACGAAACAAAATGCAAGAAAACTTGCTTAAAATGCAATATTATGCGAAATTCTGAGATTTGAAGGTCAAATCACATATCGTGATACTACATGAAATAGTATCGAAATATTGGTAAAAATGAATATATTTACGTAATATCAAACTACATGAAAAACGTGAAAAAAGTCACGATTATACCAAATTTGAGGATTTTAACTTCGAATCATAATGCAAGGTTTCGTATTATTTAGATCCAAGAAAAGACATATGACAATGTTGTTTCCAATACAAATGATAAAAATCAATGTGTTTTCATTAGAATTAACTGAAATGTTCCTGATTTTCCGTTCATATTACCGATGGAAGATGTACACGTAAAACCGCTCTAATCCGGCTGAAACGTCGATATATGCAATAAAAACAGAACTTCTCCCCTTTTCAATATCTTACTCAGTATTTTAAAGAGAAACAAATAGATGATTGTAAATGAAGTATTTAAGGTTATAATCTAATCAATTATGTGTTTGCATCATTTTTATTGTATATTTATTGAGTTAATACTAATAAACTGAAAATTCACAAAAACGTGGAAAAACGGCAAAATATTGCCTAATTCGATGATATTTTGATTAAATCACATAAAGGAAAAGGGAATGATAAACGTCAAAATATTGCTAAATTCGATGATTTCTCGTATGAAACAAAATGCAAGAAAACTTGCTTAAAATGCAATATTATGCGAAATTCTGAGATTTGAAGGCCAAATCACATATCGTGATACTACATGAAATAGTATCGAAATATTGGTAAAAATGAATATATTTACGTAATATCAAACTACATGAAAAACGTGAAAAAAGTCACGATTATACCAAATTTGAGGATTTTAACTTCGAATCATGAATGCGAGGTTTCGTACTTATTTAGATCCATGAAAAGACATATGACAATGTTGTTTCCAATACAAATGATAAAAATCAATGTGTTTTCATTAGAATTAACTGAAATGTTCCTGATTTTCCGTTTATATTACCGATGGAAGATGTACACGTAAGACCGCTCTAATCCGGCTGAAACGTCGATATATGCAATAAAAACAGAACTTCTCCCCTTTTCAATATCTTACTTCAGTATTTTAAAGAGAAACAAATAGATGATTGTAAATGA
This sequence comes from Procambarus clarkii, assembly GCF_040958095.1. NCBI lineage: Eukaryota > Metazoa > Arthropoda > Malacostraca > Decapoda > Cambaridae > Procambarus > Procambarus clarkii. The sequence goes on along the minus strand of NC_091221.1, from coordinate 22,247,112 downwards.
AGTATTTAAGGTTATAATCTAATCAATTATGTGTTTGCATCATTTTTATTGTATATTTATTGAGTTAATACTAATAAACTGAAAATTCACAAAAACGTGGAAAAACGGCAAAATATTGCCTAATTCGATGATATTTTGATTAAATCACATAAAGGAAAAGGGAATGATAAACGTCAAAATATTGCTAAATTCGATGATTTCTCGTACGAAACAAAATGCAAGAAAACTTGCTTAAAATGCAATATTATGCGAAATTCTGAGATTTGAAGGCCAAATCACATATCGTGATACTACATGAAATAGTATCGAAATATTGGTAAAAATGAATATATTTACGTAATATCAAACTACATGAAAAACGTGAAAAAAGTCACGATTATACCAAATTTGAGGATTTTAACTTCGAATCATAAATCGAGGTTTCGTACTATTTAGATCCATGAAAAGACATATGACAATGTTGTTTCCAATACAAATTATAAAAATCAATGTGTTTTCATTAGAATTAACTAAAATAGTTCCTGATTTTCCGTTCATATTACCGATGGAAGATGTACACGTAAAACCGCTCTAATCCGGCTGAAACGTCGATATATGCAATAAAAACAGAACTTCTCCCCTTTTCAATATCTTACTCAGTATTTTAAAGAGAAACAAATAGATGATTGTAAATGAAGTATTTAAGGTTATAATCTAATCAATTATGTGTTTGCATCATTTTTATTGTATATTTATTGAGTTAATACTAATAAACTGAAAATTCACAAAAACGTGGAAAAACGGCAAAATATTGCCTAATTCGATGATATTTTGATTAAATCACATAAAGGAAAAGGGAATGATAAACGTCAAAATATTGCTAAATTCGATGATTTCTCGTATGAAACAAAATGCAAGAAAACTTGCTTAAAATGCAATATTATGCGAAATTCTGAGATTTGAAGGCCAAATCACATATCGTGATACTACATGAAATAGTATCGAAATATTGGTAAAAATGAATATATTTAAGTAATATCAAACTACATGAAAAACGTGAAAAAAGTCACGATTATACCAAATTTGAGGATTTTAACTTCGAATCATAATGCAAGGTTTCGTATTATTTAGATCCAAGAAAAGACATATGACAATGTTGTTTCCAATACAAATGATAAAAATCAATGTGTTTTCATTAGAATTAACTGAAATGTTCCTGATTTTCCGTTCATATTACCAATGGAAGATGTACACGTAAAACCGCTCTAATCCGGCTGAAACGTCGATATATACAATAAAAACAGAACTTCTCCCCTTTTCAATATCTTACTCAGTATTTTAAAGAGAAACAAATAGATGATTGTAAATGAAGTATTTAAGGTTATAATCTAATCAATTATGTGTTTGCATCATTTTTATTGTATATTTATTGAGTTAATACTAATAAACTGAAAATTCACCAAAACGTGGAAAAACGGCAAAATATTGCCTAATTCGATGATATTTTGATTAAATCACATAAAGGAAAAGGGGAATGATAAACGTCAAAATATTGCTAAATTCGATGATTTCTCGTACGAAACAAAATGCAAGAAAACTTGCTTAAAATGCAATATTATGCGAAATTCTGAGATTTGAAGGCCAAATCACATATCGTGATACTACATGAAATAGTATCGAAATATTGGTAAAAATGAATATATTTACGTAATATCAAACTACATGAAAAACGTGAAAAAAGTCACGATTATACCAAATTTGAGGATTTTAACTTCGAATCATAATGCGAGGTTTCGTATTATTTAGATCCAAGAAAAGACATATGACAATGTTGTTTCCAATACAAGTGATAAAAATCAATGTGTTTTCATTAGAATTAACTGAAATGTTCCTGATTTTCCGTTTATATTACCGATGGAAGATGTACACGTAAAACCGCTCTAATCCGGCTGAAACGTCGATATATGCAATAAAAACAGAACTTCTCCCCTTTTCAATATCTTACTCAGTATTTTAAAGAGAAACAAATAGATGATTGTAAATGAAGTATTTAAGGTTATAATCTAATCAATTATGTGTTTGCATCATTTTTATTGTATATTTATTGAGTTAATACTAATAAACTGAAAATTCACAAAAACGTGGAAAAACGGCAAAATATTGCCTAATTCGATGATATTTTGATTAAATCACATAAAGGAAAAGGGAATGATAAACGTCAAAATATTGCTAAATTCGATGATTTCTCGTATGAAACAAAATGCAAGAAAACTTGCTTAAAATGCAATATTATGCGAAATTCTGAGATTTGAAGGCCAAATCACATATCGTGATACTACATGAAATAGTATCGAAATATTGGTAAAAATGAATATATTTAAGTAATATCAAACTACATGAAAAACGTGAAAAAAGTCACGATTATACCAAATTTGAGGATTTTAACTTCGAATCATAATGCAAGGTTTCGTATTATTTAGATCCAAGAAAAGACATATGACAATGTTGTTTCCAATACAAATGATAAAAATCAATGTGTTTTCATTAGAATTAACTGAAATGTTCCTGATTTTCCGTTCATATTACCGATGGAAGATGTACACGTAAAACCGCTCTAATCCGGCTGAAACGTCGATATATGCAATAAAAACAGAACTTCTCCCCTTTTCAATATCTTACTCAGTATTTTAAAGAGAAACAAATAGATGATTGTAAATGAAGTATTTAAGGTTATAATCTAATCAATTATGTGTTTGCATCATTTTTATTGTATATTTATTGAGTTAATACTAATAAACTGAAAATTCACAAAAACGTGGAAAAACGGCAAAATATTGCCTAATTCGATGATATTTTGATTAAATCACATAAAGGAAAAGGGAATGATAAACGTCAAAATATTGCTAAATTCGATGATTTCTCGTATGAAACAAAATGCAAGAAAACTTGCTTAAAATGCAATATTATGCGAAATTCTGAGATTTGAAGGCCAAATCACATATCGTGATACTACATGAAATAGTATCGAAATATTGGTAAAAATGAATATATTTACGTAATATCAAACTACATGAAAAACGTGAAAAAAGTCACGATTATACCAAATTTGAGGATTTTAACTTCGAATCATAATGCGAGGTTTCGTATTATTTAGATCCAAGAAAAGACATATGACAATGTTGTTTCCAATACAAATGATAAAAATCAATGTGTTTTCATTAGAATTAACTGAAATGTTCCTGATTTTCCGTTTATATTACCGATGGAAGATGTACACGTAAAACCGCTCTAATCCGGCTGAAACGTCGATATATGCAATAAAAACAGAACTTCTCCCCTTTTCAATATCTTACTCAGTATTTTAAAGAGAAACAAATAGATGATTGTAAATGAAGTATTTAAGGTTATAATCTAATCAATTATGTGTTTGCATCATTTTTATTGTATATTTATTGAGTTAATACTAATAAACTGAAAATTCACAAAAACGTGGAAAAACGGCAAAATATTGCCTAATTCGATGATATTTTGATTAAATCACATAAAGGAAAAGGGAATGATAAACGTCAAAATATTGCTAAATTCGATGATTTCTCGTATGAAACAAAATGCAAGAAAACTTGCTTAAAATGCAATATTATGCGAAATTCTGAGATTTGAAGGCCAAATCACATATCGTGATACTTCATGAAATATTATCGAAATATTGGTAAAAATGAATATATTTAAGTAATATCAAACTACATGAAAAACGTGAAAAAAGTCACGATTATACCAAATTTGAGGATTTTAACTTCGAATCATAATGCAAGGTTTCGTATTATTTAGATCCAAGAAAAGACATATGACAATGTTGTTTCCAATACAAATGATAAAAATCAATGTGTTTTCATTAGAATTAACTGAAATGTTCCTGATTTTCCGTTCATATTACCAATGGAAGATGTACACGTAAAACCGCTCTAATCCGGCTGAAACGTCGATATATACAATAAAAACAGAACTTCTCCCCTTTTCAATATCTTACTCAGTATTTTAAAGAGAAACAAATAGATGATTGTAAATGAAGTATTTAAGGTTATAATCTAATCAATTATGTGTTTGCATCATTTTTATTGTATATTTATTGAGTTAATACTAATAAACTGAAAATTCACAAAAACGTGGAAAAACGGCAAAATATTGCCTAATTCGATGATATTTTGATTAAATCACATAAAGGAAAAGGGAATGATAAACTTCAAAATATTGCTAAATTCGATGATTTCTCGTACGAAACAAAATGCAAGAAAACTTGCTTAAAATGCAATATTATGCGAAATTCTGAGATTTGAAGGCCAAATCACATATCGTGATACTACATGAAATAGTATCGAAATATTGGTAAAAATGAATATATTTACGTAATATCAAACTACATGAAAAACGTGAAAAAAGTCACGATTATACCAAATTTGAGGATTTTAACTTCGAATCATAATGCGAGGTTTCGTATTATTTAGATCCAAGAAAAGACATATGACAATGTTGTTTCCAATACAAATGATAAAAATCAATGTGTTTTCATTAGAATTAACTGAAATGTTCCTGATTTTCCGTTCATATTACCGATGGAAGATGTACACGTAAAACCGCTCTAATCCGGCTGAAACGTCGATATATGCAATAAAAACAGAACTTCTCCCCTTTTCAATATCTTACTCAGTATTTTAAAGAGAAACAAATAGATGATTGTAAATGAAGTATTTAAGGTTATAATCTAATCAATTATGTGTTTGCATCATTTTTATTGTATATTTATTGAGTTAATACTAATAAACTGAAAATTCACAAAAACGTGGAAAAACGGCAAAATATTGCCTAATTCGATGATATTTTGATTAAATCACATAAAGGAAAAGGGAATGATAAACGTCAAAATATTGCTAAATTCGATGATTTCTCGTATGAAACAAAATGCAAGAAAACTTGCTTAAAATGCAATATTATGCGAAATTCTGAGATTTGAAGGCCAAATCACATATCGTGATACTACATGAAATAGTATCGAAATATTGGTAAAAATGAATATATTTACGTAATATCAAACTACATGAAAAACGTGAAAAAAGTCACGATTATACCAAATTTGAGGATTTTAACTTCGAATCATAATGCGAGGTTTCGTATTATTTAGATCCAAGAAAAGACATATGACAATGTTGTTTCCAATACAAATGATAAAAATCAATGTGTTTTCATTAGAATTAACTGAAATGTTCCTGATTTTCCGTTTATATTACCGATGGAAGATGTACACGTAAAACCGCTCTAATCCGGCTGAAACGTCGATATATGCAATAAAAACAGAACTTCTCCCCTTTTCAATATCTTACTCAGTATTTTAAAGAGAAACAAATAGATGATTGTAAATGAAGTATTTAAGGTTATAATCTAATCAATTATGTGTTTGCATCATTTTTATTGTATATTTATTGAGTTAATACTAATAAACTGAAAATTCACAAAAACGTGGAAAAACGGCAAAATATTGCCTAATTCGATGATATTTTGATTAAATCACATAAAGGAAAAGGGAATGATAAACGTCAAAATATTGCTAAATTCGATGATTTCTCGTATGAAACAAAATGCAAGAAAACTTGCTTAAAATGCAATATTATGCGAAATTCTGAGATTTGAAGGCCAAATCACATATCGTGATACTTCATGAAATAGTATCGAAATATTGGTAAAAATGAATATATTTAAGTAATATCAAACTACATGAAAAACGTGAAAAAAGTCACGATTATACCAAATTTGAGGATTTTAACTTCGAATCATAATGCAAGGTTTCGTATTATTTAGATCCAAGAAAAGACATATGACAATGTTGTTTCCAATACAAATGATAAAAATCAATGTGTTTTCATTAGAATTAACTGAAATGTTCCTGATTTTCCGTTCATATTACCAATGGAAGATGTACACGTAAAACCGCTCTAATCCGGCTGAAACGTCGATATATACAATAAAAACAGAACTTCTCCCCTTTTCAATATCTTACTCAGTATTTTAAAGAGAAACAAATAGATGATTGTAAATGAAGTATTTAAGGTTATAATCTAATCAATTATGTGTTTGCATCATTTTTATTGTATATTTATTGAGTTAATACTAATAAACTGAAAATTCACCAAAACGTGGAAAAACGGCAAAATATTGCCTAATTCGATGATATTTTGATTAAATCACATAAAGGAAAAGGGGAATGATAAACGTCAAAATATTGCTAAATTCGATGATTTCTCGTACGAAACAAAATGCAAGAAAACTTGCTTAAAATGCAATATTATGCGAAATTATGAGATTTGAAGGCCAAATCACATATCGTGATACTACATGAAATAGTATTGAAATATTGGTAAAAATGAATATATTTACGTAATATCAAACTACATGAAAAACGTGAAAAAGTCACGATTATACCAAATTTGAGGATTTTAACTTTGAATCATAAATCGAGGTTTCGTATTATTTAGATCCAAGAAAAGACATATGACAATGTTGTTTCCAATACAAATGATAAAAATCAATGTGTTTTCATTAGAATTAACTGAAATGTTCCTGATTTTCCGTTCATATTACCAATGGAAGATGTACACGTAAAACCGCTCTAATCCGGCTGAAACGTCGATATATACAATAAAAACAGAACTTCTCCCCTTTTCAATATCTTACTCAGTATTTTAAAGAGAAACAAATAGATGATTGAAAATGAAGTATTTAAGGTTATAATCTAATCAATTATGTGTTTGCATCATTTTTATTGTATATTTATTGAGTTAATACTAATAAACTGAAAATTCACAAAAACGTGGAAAAACGGCAAAATATTGCCTAATTCGATGATATTTTGATTAAATCACATAAAGGAAAAGGGAATGATAAACGTCAAAATATTGCTAAATTCGATGATTTCTCGTACGAAACAAAATGCAAGAAAACTTGCTTAAAATGCAATATTATGCGAAATTCTGAGATTTGAAGGTCAAATCACATATCGTGATACTACATGAAATAGTATCGAAATATTGGTAAAAATGAATATATTTACGTAATATCAAACTACATGAAAAACGTGAAAAAAGTCACGATTATACCAAATTTGAGGATTTTAACTTCGAATCATAATGCAAGGTTTCGTATTATTTAGATCCAAGAAAAGACATATGACAATGTTGTTTCCAATACAAATGATAAAAATCAATGTGTTTTCATTAGAATTAACTGAAATGTTCCTGATTTTCCGTTCATATTACCGATGGAAGATGTACACGTAAAACCGCTCTAATCCGGCTGAAACGTCGATATATGCAATAAAAACAGAACTTCTCCCCTTTTCAATATCTTACTCAGTATTTTAAAGAGAAACAAATAGATGATTGTAAATGAAGTATTTAAGGTTATAATCTAATCAATTATGTGTTTGCATCATTTTTATTGTATATTTATTGAGTTAATACTAATAAACTGAAAATTCACAAAAACGTGGAAAAACGGCAAAATATTGCCTAATTCGATGATATTTTGATTAAATCACATAAAGGAAAAGGGAATGATAAACGTCAAAATATTGCTAAATTCGATGATTTCTCGTATGAAACAAAATGCAAGAAAACTTGCTTAAAATGCAATATTATGCGAAATTCTGAGATTTCAAGGCCAAATCACATATCGTGATACTACATGAAATAGTATCGAAATATTGGTAAAAATGAATATATTTGCGTAATATCAAACTACATGAAAAACGTGAAAAAAGTCACGATTATACCAAATTTGAGGATTTTAACTTCGAATCATGAAGCGAGGTTTCGTACTATTTAGATCCATGAAAAGACATATGACAATGTTGTTTCCAATACAAATTATAAAAATCAATGTGTTTTCATTAGAATTAAATAAAATGTTCCTGATTTTCCGTTTATATTACCGATGGAAGATGTACACGTAAAACCGCTCTAATCCGGCTGAAACGTCGATATATGCAAAAAAACAGAACTTCTCCCCTTTTTAATATCTTACTCAGTATTTTAAAGAGAAACAAATAGATGATTGAAAATGAACTATTTAAGGTTATAATCTAATCAATTATATGTTTGCATCATTTTTCTTGTATATTTATTGAGTTAATACTAATAAACTGAAAATTCACCAAAACGTGGAAAAACGGCAAAATATTGCCTAATTCCATGATATTTTGAATAAATCACATAAAGGAAAAGGGAATGATAAACGTCAAAATATTGCTAAATTCGATGATTTCTCGTACGAAACAAAATGCAAGAAAACTTGCTTAAAATGCAATATTATGCGAAATTCTGAGATTTGAAGGCCAAATCACATATCGTGATACTACATGAAATAGTATCGAAATATTGGTAAAAATGAATATATTTACGTAATATCAAACTACATGAAAAACGTGAAAAAAGTCACGATTATACTAAATTTGAGGATTTTAACTTCGAATCATAATGCAAGGTTTCGTATTATTTAGATCCAAGAAAAGACATATGACAATGTTGTTTCCAATACAAATGATAAAAATCAATGTGTTTTCATTAGAATTAACTGAAATGTTCCTGATTTTCCGTTCATATTACCAATGGAAGATGTACACGTAAAACCGCTCTAATCCGGCTGAAACGTCGATATATACAATAAAAACAGAACTTCTCCCCTTTTCAATATCTTACTCAGTATTTTAAAGAGAAACAAATAGATGATTGAAAATGAAGTATTTAAGGTTATAATCTAATCAATTATGTGTTTGCATCATTTTTATTGTATATTTATTGAGTTAATACTAATAAACTGAAAATTCACAAAAACGTGGAAAAACGGCAAAATATTGCCTAATTCGATGATATTTTGATTAAATCACATAAAGGAAAAGGGAATGATAAACGTCAAAATATTGCTAAATTCGATGATTTCTCGTACGAAACAAAATGCAAGAAAACTTGCTTAAAATGCAATATTATGCGAAATTCTGAGATTTGAAGGTCAAATCACATATCGTGATACTACATGAAATAGTATCGAAATATTGGTAAAAATGAATATATTTACGTAATATCAAACTACATGAAAAACGTGAAAAAAGTCACGATTATACCAAATTTGAGGATTTTAACTTCGAATCATAATGCAAGGTTTCGTATTATTTAGATCCAAGAAAAGACATATGACAATGTTGTTTCCAATACAAATGATAAAAATCAATGTGTTTTCATTAGAATTAACTGAAATGTTCCTGATTTTCCGTTCATATTACCGATGGAAGATGTACACGTAAAACCGCTCTAATCCGGCTGAAACGTCGATATATGCAATAAAAACAGAACTTCTCCCCTTTTCAATATCTTACTCAGTATTTTAAAGAGAAACAAATAGATGATTGTAAATGAAGTATTTAAGGGTATAATCTAATCAATTATGTGTTTGCATCATTTTTATTGTATATTTATTGAGTTAATACTAATAAACTGAAAATTCACAAAAACGTGGAAAAACGGCAAAATATTGCCTAATTCGATGATATTTTGATTAAATCACATAAAGGAAAAAGGGAATGATAAACGTCAAAATATTGCTAAATTCGATGATTTCTCGTATGAAACAAAATGCAAGAAAACTTGCTTAAAATGCAATATTATGCGAAATTATGAGATTTGAAGGCCAAATCACATATCGTGATACTACATGAAATAGTATCGAAATATTGGTAAAAATGAATATATTTACGTAATATCAAACTACATGAAAAACGTGAAAAAAGTCACGATTATACCAAATTTGAGGATTTTAACTTCGAATCATAATGCAAGGTTTCGTATTATTTAGATCCAAGAAAAGACATATGACAATGTTGTTTCCAATACAAATGATAAAAATCAATGTGTTTTCATTAGAATTAACTGAAATGTTCCTGATTTTCCGTTCATATTACCGATGGAAGATGTACACGTAAAACCGCTCTAATCCGGCTGAAACGTCGATATATGCAATAAAAACAGAACTTCTCCCCTTTTCAATATCTTACTCAGTATTTTAAAGAGAAACAAATAGATGATTGTAAATGAAGTATTTAAGGGTATAATCTAATCAATTATGTGTTTGCATCATTTTTATTGTATATTTATTGAGTTAATACTAATAAACTGAAAATTCACAAAAACGTGGAAAAACGGCAAAATATTGCCTAATTCGATGATATTTTGATTGAATCACATAAAGGAAAAGGGAATGATAAACGTCAAAATATTGCTAAATTCGATGATTTATCGTACGAAACAAAATGCAAGAAAACTTGCTTAAAATGCAATATTATGCGAAATTCTGAGATTTGAAGGCCAAATCACATATCATGATACTACACGAAATAGTATCGAAATATTGGTAAAAATGAATATATTTACGTAATATCAAACTACATGAAAAACGTGAAAAAAGTCACGATTATACCAAATTTGAGGATTTTAACTTCGAATCATAATGCGAGGTTTCGTATTATTTAGATCCAAGAAAAGACAAATGACAATGTTGTTTCCAATACAAATGATAAAAATCAATGTGTTTTCATTAGAATTAACTAAAATGTTCCGGATTTTCCGTTTATATTACCGATGGAAGATGTACACGTAAAACCGCTCAATTCTGGCTGAAAAGTCGATGTATGCAATAAAAACCGAACTTCTCCCCTTTTCAATATCTTACTCAGTATTTTAACGAGAAACAAATAGATGATTGAAAATGAAGTATTTAAGGTTACTATCTAATCAATTATGTGTTTGCATCATTTTTATTGTATTTTTAATGAATTAATACTAATAAACTGAAAAATCACAAAAAACGTGGAAAAACGGCAAAATATTGCCTTATTCGATGATATTTTGATTAAATCACATAAAGGAAAAGGGGATGATAAACGTCAAAATATTGCTAAATTCGATGATTTTTCGTACGAAACAAAATGCAAGAAAACTTGCTTAAAATGCAATATTATGCGAAATTCTGAGATTTGAAGGCCAAATCAAATATCGTGACACTACATGAATTAGTATCGAAATATTGGTAAAAATGAATATATATACGTAATATCAAACTACATGAAAAACGTGAAAAAATTCACTATTATACCAAATATGAGGATTTTAACTTCGAATCATAAAGCGAGGTTTCGTACTATTTAGATCCATGAAAAGACATATGACTATGTTGTTTCCAATACAAATTATAAAAATCAATGTGTTTTCAATAGAATTAACTAAAATGTTCCTGATTTTCCGTTTATATTACAGATGGAAGATGTACACGTAAAACTGCTCTAATCCGGCTGAAAAGTCGATATATGCAATAAAAACAAAACTTCTCACCTTTTCAATATCTTACTCAGTATTTTAAAGAGAAACAAATAGATGATTGAAAATGAAGTATTTAAGGTTATTATCTAATCAATTATGTGTTTGCATCATTTTTATTGTATATTTATTGAGTTAATACAAATAAACTGAAAACTCAGAAAAACGTGGAAAAACGGCAAAATATTGCCTAATTCGATGATATTTTGATTAAATCACATAAAGGAAAAGGAAATGATAAACGTCAAATTATTGCTAAATTCGATGATTTCTTGTACGAAACAAAATGCAAGAAAACTTGCTTAAAATGCAATATTATGAGAAATTCTGAGATTTGAAGGCCAAATCACATATCATGATACTACATGAAATAGTATCGAAATATTGGTAAAAATGAATATATTTACGTAATATCAAGCTACATGAAAAACGTGAAAAAATTCACGATTATACCAAATTTGAGGATTTTAACTTCGAATCATAATGCGAGGTTTCGTATTATTTAGATCCAAGAACAGACAAATGACAATGTTGTTTCCAATACAAATTATAAAAATCAATGTGTTTTCAATAGAAGTAACTAAAATGTTCCTGATTTTCCGTTTATATTACCGATGGAAGATGTACACGTAAAACTGCTCTAATCCGGCTGAAAAGTCGATATATGCAATAAAAACAGAATTTCTCCCCTTTTCAATATCTTACTCAGTATTTTAAAGAGAAACAAATAGATGATTGAAAATGAAGTATTTAAGTTTATTATCTAATCAATTATGTGTTTGCATCATTTTTATTGTATATTTATTGAGTTAATACTAATAAACTGAAAACTCACAAAAACGTGGAAAAACGGCAAAATATTGCCTAATTCGATGATATTTTGATTAAATCACATAAAGGAAAAGGGAATGATAAACGTGAAAATATTGCTAAATTCGATGATTTCTCGTACGAAACAAAATGCAAGAAAACTTGCTTAAAATGCAATATTATGCGAAATTCTAAGATTTGAAGGCCAAATCACATATCGTGATACTACATGAAATAGTATCGAAATATTGGTAAAAATGAATATATTTACGTAATATCAAACTACATGAAAAACGTGAAAAAAGTCACGATTATACCAAATTTGAGGATTTTAACTTCGAATCATAATGCGAAGGTTTCGTATTATTTAGATCCAAGAAAAGACATATGACAATGTTGTTTCCAATACAAATGATAAAAATCAATGTGTTTTCATTAGAATTAACTAAAATGTTCCTGATTTTCCGTTTATATTACCGATGGAAGATGTACACGTAAAACCGCTCTAATTCCAGCTGAAACGTCGATGTATGCAATAAAAACAGAACTTCTCCCCTTTTCAATATCTTACTCAGTATTTTAAAGAGAAACAAATAGATGATTGAAAATGAAGTATTAAGGTATACTATCTAATCAATTATGTGTTTGCATCATTTTTATTGTATATTTATTGAGTTAATACTAATAAACTGAAAATTCACAAAAACGTGGAAAAACGGCAAAATATTGCCTAATTCGATGATATTTTGATTAAATCACATAAAGGAAAAGGGAATGATAAACGTCAAAATATTGCTAAATTCGATGATTTCTCGTACGAAACAAAATGCAAGAAAACTTGCTTAAAATGCAATATTATGCGAAATTCTGAGATTTGAAGGCCAAATCACATATCGTGATACTACATGAAATAGTATCGAAATATTGGTAAAAATGAATATATTTACGTAATATCAAACTACATGAAAAACGTGAAAAAAGTCACGATTATACCAAATTTGAGGATTTTAACTTCGAATCATAAATGCGAGGTTTCGTACTATTTAGATCCAATGAAAAGACATATGACAATGTTGTTTCCAATACAAATGATAAAAATCAATGTGTTTTCATTAGAATTAACTGAAATGTTCCTGATTTTCCGTTCATATTACCGATGGAAGATGTACACGTAAAACCGCTCTAATCCGGCTGAAACGTCGATATATGCAATAAAAACAGAACTTCTCCCCTTTTCAATATCTTACTCAGTATTTTAAAGAGAAACAAATAGATGATTGTAAATGAAGTATTTAAGGTTATAATCTAATCAATTATGTGTTTGCATCATTTTTATTGTATATTTATTGAGTTAATACTAATAAACTGAAAATTCACAAAAACGTCGAAAAACGGCAAAATATTGCCTAATTCGATGATATTTTGATTAAATCACATAAAGGAAAAGGGAATGATAAACGTCAAAATATTGCTAAATTCGATGATTTCTCGTATGAAACAAAATGCAAGAAAACTTGCTTAAAATGCAATATTATGCGAAATTCTGAGATTTCAAGGCCAAATCACATATCGTGATACTACATGAAATAGTATCGAAATATTGGTAAAAATGAATATATTTGCGTAATATCAAACTACATGAAAAACGTGAAAAAAGTCACGATTATACCAAATTTGAGGATTTTAACTTCGAATCATGAAGCGAGGTTTCGTACTATTTAGATCCATGAAAAGACATATGACAATGTTGTTTCCAATACAAATTATAAAAATCAATGTGTTTTCATTAGAATTAAATAAAATGTTCCTGATTTTCCGTTTATATTACCGATGGAAGATGTACACGTAAAACCGCTCTAATCCGGCTGAAACGTCGATATATGCAAAAAAACAGAACTTCTCCCCTTTTTAATATCTTACTCAGTATTTTAAAGAGAAACAAATAGATGATTGAAAATGAACTATTTAAGGTTATAATCTAATCAATTATATGTTTGCATCATTTTTCTTGTATATTTATTGAGTTAATACTAATAAACTGAAAATTCACCAAAACGTGGAAAAACGGCAAAATATTGCCTAATTCCATGATATTTTGAATAAATCACATAAAGGAAAAGGGAATGATAAACGTCAAAATATTGCTAAGTTCGATGATTTCTCGTACGAAACAAAATGCAAGAAAACTTGCTTAAAATGCAATATTATGCGAAATTCTGAGATTTGAAGGCCAAATCACATATCGTGATACTACATGAAATAGTATCGAAATATTGGTAAAAATGAATATATTTACGTAATATCAAACTACATGAAGAACGTGAAAAAAGTCACGATTATACTAAATTTGAGGATTTTAACTTCGAATCATAATGCAAGGTTTCGTATTATTTAGATCCAAGAAAAGACATATGACAATGTTGTTTCCAATACAAATGATAAAAATCAATGTGTTTTCATTAGAATTAACTGAAATGTTCCTGATTTTCCGTTCATATTACCAATGGAAGATGTACACGTAAAACCGCTCTAATCCGGCTGAAACGTCGATATATACAATAAAAACAGAACTTCTCCCCTTTTCAATATCTTACTCAGTATTTTAAAGAGAAACAAATAGATGATTGAAAATGAAGTATTTAAGGTTATAATCTAATCAATTATGTGTTTGCATCATTTTTATTGTATATTTATTGAGTTAATACTAATAAACTGAAAATTCACAAAAACGTGGAAAAACGGCAAAATATTGCCTAATTCGATGATATTTTGATTAAATCACATAAAGGAAAAGGGAATGATAAACGTCAAAATATTGCTAAATTCGATGATTTCTCGTACGAAACAAAATGCAAGAAAACTTGCTTAAAATGCAATATTATGCGAAATTCTGAGATTTGAAGGTCAAATCACATATCGTGATACTACATGAAATAGTATCGAAATATTGGTAAAAATGAATATATTTACGTAATATCAAACTACATGAAAAACGTGAAAAAAGTCACGATTATACCAAATTTGAGGATTTTAACTTCGAATCATAATGCAAGGTTTCGTATTATTTAGATCCAAGAAAAGACATATGACAATGTTGTTTCCAATACAAATGATAAAAATCAAATGTTTTCATTAGAATTAACTGAAATGTTCCTGATTTTCCGTTCATATTACCGATGGAAGATGTACACGTAAAACCGCTCTAATCCGGCTGAAACGTCGATATATGCAATAAAAACAGAACTTCTCCCCTTTTCAATATCTTACTCAGTATTTTAAAGAGAAACAAATAGATGATTGTAAATGAAGTATTTAAGGGTATAATCTAATCAATTATGTGTTTGCATCATTTTTATTGTATATTTATTGAGTTAATACTAATAAACTGAAAATTCACAAAAACGTGGAAAAACGGCAAAATATTGCCTAATTCGATGATATTTTGATTAAATCACATAAAGGAAAAAGGGAATGATAAACGTCAAAATATTGCTAAATTCGATGATTTCTCGTATGAAACAAAATGCAAGAAAACTTGCTTAAAATGCAATATTATGCGAAATTATGAGATTTGAAGGCCAAATCACATATCGTGATACTACATGAAATAGTATCGAAATATTGGTAAAAATGAATATATTTACGTAATATCAAACTACATGAAAAACGTGAAAAAAGTCACGATTATACCAAATTTGAGGATTTTAACTTCGAATCATAATGCAAGGTTTCGTATTATTTAGATCCAAGAAAAGACATATGACAATGTTGTTTCCAATACAAATGATAAAAATCAATGTGTTTTCATTAGAATTAACTGAAATGTTCCTGATTTTCCGTTCATATTACCGATGGAAGATGTACACGTAAAACCGCTCTAATCCGGCTGAAACGTCGATATATGCAATAAAAACAGAACTTCTCCCCTTTTCAATATCTTACTCAGTATTTTAAAGAGAAACAAATAGATGATTGTAAATGAAGTATTTAAGGGTATAATCTAATCAATTATGTGTTTGCATCATTTTTATTGTATATTTATTGAGTTAATACTAATAAACTGAAAATTCACAAAAACGTGGAAAAACGGCAAAATATTGCCTAATTCGATGATATTTTGATTGAATCACATAAAGGAAAAGGGAATGATAAACGTCAAAATATTGCTAAATTCGATGATTTATCGTACGAAACAAAATGCAAGAAAACTTGCTTAAAATGCAATATTATGCGAAATTCTGAGATTTGAAGGCCAAATCACATATCATGATACTACACGAAATAGTATCGAAATATTGGTAAAAATGAATATATTTACGTAATATCAAACTACATGAAAAACGTGAAAAAAGTCACGATTATACCAAATTTGAGGATTTTAACTTCGAATCATAATGCGAGGTTTCGTATTATTTAGATCCAAGAAAAGACAAATGACAATGTTGTTTCCAATACAAATGATAAAAATCAATGTGTTTTCATTAGAATTAACTAAAATGTTCCGGATTTTCCGTTTATATTACCGATGGAAGATGTACACGTAAAACCGCTCAATTCTGGCTGAAAAGTCGATGTATGCAATAAAAACCGAACTTCTCCCCTTTTCAATATCTTACTCAGTATTTTAACGAGAAACAAATAGATGATTGAAAATTAAGTATTTAAGGTTACTATCTAATCAATTATGTGTTTGCATCATTTTTATTGTATTTTTAATGAATTAATACTAATAAACTGAAAAATCACAAAAAACGTGGAAAAACGGCAAAATATTGCCTTATTCGATGATATTTTGATTAAATCACATAAAGGAAAAGGGGATGATAAACGTCAAAATATTGCTAAATTCGATGATTTTTCGTACGAAACAAAATGCAAGAAAACTTGCTTAAAATGCAATATTATGCGAAATTCTGAGATTTGAAGGCCAAATCAAATATCGTGACACTACATGAATTAGTATCGAAATATTGGTAAAAATGAATATATATACGTAATATCAAACTACATGAAAAACGTGAAAAAATTCACTATTATACCAAATATGAGGATTTTAACTTCGAATCATAAAGCGAGGTTTCGTACTATTTAGATCCATGAAAAGACATATGACTATGTTGTTTCCAATACAAATTATAAAAATCAATGTGTTTTCAATAGAATTAACTAAAATGTTCATGATTTTCCGTTTATATTACAGATGGAAGATGTACACGTAAAACTGCTCTAATCCGGCTGAAAAGTCGATATATGCAATAAAAACAAAACTTCTCACCTTTTCAATATCTTACTCAGTATTTTAAAGAGAAACAAATAGATGATTGAAAATGAAGTATTTAAGGTTATTATCTAATCAATTATGTGTTTGCATCATTTTTATTGTATATTTATTGAGTTAATACAAATAAACTGAAAACTCAGAAAAACGTGGAAAAACGGCAAAATATTGCCTAATTCGATGATATTTTGATTAAATCACATAAAGGAAAAGGAAATGATAAACGTCAAATTATTGCTAAATTCGATGATTTCTTGTACGAAACAAAATGCAAGAAAACTTGCTTAAAATGCAATATTATGAGAAATTCTGAGATTTGAAGGGCAAATCACATATCATGATACTACATGAAATAGTATCGAAATATTGGTAAAAATGAATATATTTACGTAATATCAAGCTACATGAAAAACGTGAAAAAATTCACGATTATACCAAATTTGAGGATTTTAACTTCGAATCATAATGCGAGGTTTCGTATTATTTAGATCCAAGAACAGACAAATGACAATGTTGTTTCCAATACAAATTATAAAAATCAATGTGTTTTCAAAAGAAGTAACAAAAAGTTCCTGATTTTCCGTTTATATTACCGATGGAAGATGTACACGTAAAACTGCTCTAATCCGGCTGAAAAGTCGATATATGCAATAAAAACAGAATTTCTCCCCTTTTCAATATCTTACTCAGTATTTTAAAGAGAAACAAATAGATGATTGAAAATGAAGTATTTAAGTTTATTATCTAATCAATTATGTGTTTGCATCATTTTTATTGTATATTTATTGAGTTAATACTAATAAACTGAAAACTCACAAAAACGTGGAAAAACGGCAAAATATTGCCTAATTCGATGATATTTTGATTAAATCACATAAAGGAAAAGGGAATGATAAACGTGAAAATATTGCTAAATTCGATGATTTCTCGTACGAAACAAAATGCAAGAAAACTTGCTTAAAATGCAATATTATGCGAAATTCTAAGATTTGAAGGCCAAATCACATATCGTGATACTACATGAAATAGTATCGAAATATTGGTAAAAATGAATATATTTACGTAATATCAAACTACATGAAAAACGTGAAAAAAGTCACGATTATACCAAATTTGAGGATTTTAACTTCGAATCATAATGCGAAGTTTCGTATTATTTAGATCCAAGAAAAGACATATGACAATGTTGTTTCCAATACAAATGATAAAAATCAATGTGTTTTCATTAGAATTAACTAAAATGTTCCTGATTTTCCGTTTATATTACCGATGGAAGATGTACACGTAAAACCGCTCTATTCCAGCTGAAAAGTCGATGTATGCAATAAAAACCGAATTTCTCCCCTTTTCAATATCTTTCTCAGTATTTTAACGAGAAACAAATAGATGATTGAAAATGAAGTATTAAAGGATACTATCTAATCAATTATGTGTTTGCATCATTTTTATTGTATTTTTAATGAATTAATACTAATAAACTGAAAAATCACAAAAACGTGGAAAAACGGCAAAATATTGCCTAATTCGATGATATTTTGATTAAATCACATAAAGGAAAAGGGGATGATAAACGTCAAAATATTGCTAAATTCGATGATTTTTCGTACGAAACAAAATGCAAGAAAACTTGCTTAAAATGCAATATTATGCGAAATTCTGATATTTGAAGGCCAAATCACATATCGTGACACTAAATGAATTAGTATCGAAATATTGGTAAAAATGAATATATATACGTAATATCAAACTACATGAAAAACGTGAAAAAGTCACTATTATACCAAATTTGAGGATTTTAACTTCGAATCATAAAGCGAGGTTTCGTACTATTTAGATCCATGAAAAGACATATGACAATGTTGTTTCCAATACAAATGATAAAAATCAATGTGTTTTCATTAGAATTAACTGAAATGTTCCTGATTTTCCGTTCATATTACCGATGGAAGATGTACACGTAAAACCGCTCTAATCCGGCTGAAACGTCGATATATGCAATAAAAACAGAACTTCTCCCCTTTTCAATATCTTACTCAGTATTTTAAAGAGAAACAAATAGATGATTGTAAATGAAGTATTTAAGGTTATAATCTAATCAATTATGTGTTTGCATCATTTTTATTGTATATTTATTGAGTTAATACTAATAAACTGAAAATTCACAAAAACGTCGAAAAACGGCAAAATATTGCCTAATTCGATGATATTTTGATTAAATCACATAAAGGAAAAGGGAATGATAAACGTCAAAATATTGCTAAATTCGATGATTTCTCGTATGAAACAAAATGCAAGAAAACTTGCTTAAAATGCAATATTATGCGAAATTCTGAGATTTCAAGGCCAAATCACATATCGTGATACTACATGAAATAGTATCGAAATATTGGTAAAAATGAATATATTTGCGTAATATCAAACTACATGAAAAACGTGAAAAAAGTCACGATTATACCAAATTTGAGGATTTTAACTTCGAATCATGAAGCGAGGTTTCGTACTATTTAGATCCATGAAAAGACATATGACAATGTTGTTTCCAATACAAATTATAAAAATCAATGTGTTTTCATTAGAATTAAATAAAATGTTCCTGATTTTCCGTTTATATTACCGATGGAAGATGTACACGTAAAACCGCTCTAATCCGGCTGAAACGTCGATATATGCAAAAAAACAGAACTTCTCCCCTTTTTAATATCTTACTCAGTATTTTAAAGAGAAACAAATAGATGATTGAAAATGAACTATTTAAGGTTATAATCTAATCAATTATATGTTTGCATCATTTTTCTTGTATATTTATTGAGTTAATACTAATAAACTGAAAATTCACCAAAACGTGGAAAAACGGCAAAATATTGCCTAATTCCATGATATTTTGAATAAATCACATAAAGGAAAAGGGAATGATAAACGTCAAAATATTGCTAAGTTCGATGATTTCTCGTACGAAACAAAATGCAAGAAAACTTGCTTAAAATGCAATATTATGCGAAATTCTGAGATTTGAAGGCCAAATCACATATCGTGATACTACATGAAATAGTATCGAAATATTGGTAAAAATGAATATATTTACGTAATATCAAACTACATGAAGAACGTGAAAAAAGTCACGATTATACTAAATTTGAGGATTTTAACTTCGAATCATAATGCAAGGTTTCGTATTATTTAGATCCAAGAAAAGACATATGACAATGTTGTTTCCAATACAAATGATAAAAATCAATGTGTTTTCATTAGAATTAACTGAAATGTTCCTGATTTTCCGTTCATATTACCAATGGAAGATGTACACGTAAAACCGCTCTAATCCGGCTGAAACGTCGATATATACAATAAAAACAGAACTTCTCCCCTTTTCAATATCTTACTCAGTATTTTAAAGAGAAACAAATAGATGATTGAAAATGAAGTATTTAAGGTTATAATCTAATCAATTATGTGTTTGCATCATTTTTATTGTATATTTATTGAGTTAATACTAATAAACTGAAAATTCACAAAAACGTGGAAAAACGGCAAAATATTGCCTAATTCGATGATATTTTGATTAAATCACATAAAGGAAAAGGGAATGATAAACGTCAAAATATTGCTAAATTCGATGATTTCTCGTACGAAACAAAATGCAAGAAAACTTGCTTAAAATGCAATATTATGCGAAATTCTGAGATTTGAAGGTCAAATCACATATCGTGATACTACATGAAATAGTATCGAAATATTGGTAAAAATGAATATATTTACGTAATATCAAACTACATGAAAAACGTGAAAAAAGTCACGATTATACCAAATTTGAGGATTTTAACTTCGAATCATAATGCAAGGTTTCGTATTATTTAGATCCAAGAAAAGACATATGACAATGTTGTTTCCAATACAAATGATAAAAATCAAATGTTTTCATTAGAATTAACTGAAATGTTCCTGATTTTCCGTTCATATTACCGATGGAAGATGTACACGTAAAACCGCTCTAATCCGGCTGAAACGTCGATATATGCAATAAAAACAGAACTTCTCCCCTTTTCAATATCTTACTCAGTATTTTAAAGAGAAACAAATAGATGATTGTAAATGAAGTATTTAAGGGTATAATCTAATCAATTATGTGTTTGCATCATTTTTATTGTATATTTATTGAGTTAATACTAATAAACTGAAAATTCACAAAAACGTGGAAAAACGGCAAAATATTGCCTAATTCGATGATATTTTGATTAAATCACATAAAGGAAAAAGGGAATGATAAACGTCAAAATATTGCTAAATTCGATGATTTCTCGTATGAAACAAAATGCAAGAAAACTTGCTTAAAATGCAATATTATGCGAAATTATGAGATTTGAAGGCCAAATCACATATCGTGATACTACATGAAATAGTATCGAAATATTGGTAAAAATGAATATATTTACGTAATATCAAACTACATGAAAAACGTGAAAAAAGTCACGATTATACCAAATTTGAGGATTTTAACTTCGAATCATAATGCAAGGTTTCGTATTATTTAGATCCAAGAAAAGACATATGACAATGTTGTTTCCAATACAAATGATAAAAATCAATGTGTTTTCATTAGAATTAACTGAAATGTTCCTGATTTTCCGTTCATATTACCGATGGAAGATGTACACGTAAAACCGCTCTAATCCGGCTGAAACGTCGATATATGCAATAAAAACAGAACTTCTCCCCTTTTCAATATCTTACTCAGTATTTTAAAGAGAAACA
Organism: Procambarus clarkii; assembly: GCF_040958095.1. Lineage (NCBI taxonomy): Eukaryota > Metazoa > Arthropoda > Malacostraca > Decapoda > Cambaridae > Procambarus > Procambarus clarkii. The sequence goes on along the minus strand of NC_091221.1, from coordinate 22,224,885 downwards.
AATAGATGATTGTAAATGAAGTATTTAAGGGTATAATCTAATCAATTATGTGTTTGCATCATTTTTATTGTATATTTATTGAGTTAATACTAATAAACTGAAAATTCACAAAAACGTGGAAAAACGGCAAAATATTGCCTAATTCGATGATATTTTGATTGAATCACATAAAGGAAAAGGGAATGATAAACGTCAAAATATTGCTAAATTCGATGATTTATCGTACGAAACAAAATGCAAGAAAACTTGCTTAAAATGCAATATTATGCGAAATTCTGAGATTTGAAGGCCAAATCACATATCATGATACTACACGAAATAGTATCGAAATATTGGTAAAAATGAATATATTTACGTAATATCAAACTACATGAAAAACGTGAAAAAAGTCACGATTATACCAAATTTGAGGATTTTAACTTCGAATCATAATGCGAGGTTTCGTATTATTTAGATCCAAGAAAAGACAAATGACAATGTTGTTTCCAATACAAATGATAAAAATCAATGTGTTTTCATTAGAATTAACTAAAATGTTCCGGATTTTCCGTTTATATTACCGATGGAAGATGTACACGTAAAACCGCTCAATTCTGGCTGAAAAGTCGATGTATGCAATAAAAACCGAACTTCTCCCCTTTTCAATATCTTACTCAGTATTTTAACGAGAAACAAATAGATGATTGAAAATTAAGTATTTAAGGTTACTATCTAATCAATTATGTGTTTGCATCATTTTTATTGTATTTTTAATGAATTAATACTAATAAACTGAAAAATCACAAAAAACGTGGAAAAACGGCAAAATATTGCCTTATTCGATGATATTTTGATTAAATCACATAAAGGAAAAGGGGATGATAAACGTCAAAATATTGCTAAATTCGATGATTTTTCGTACGAAACAAAATGCAAGAAAACTTGCTTAAAATGCAATATTATGCGAAATTCTGAGATTTGAAGGCCAAATCAAATATCGTGACACTACATGAATTAGTATCGAAATATTGGTAAAAATGAATATATATACGTAATATCAAACTACATGAAAAACGTGAAAAAATTCACTATTATACCAAATATGAGGATTTTAACTTCGAATCATAAAGCGAGGTTTCGTACTATTTAGATCCATGAAAAGACATATGACTATGTTGTTTCCAATACAAATTATAAAAATCAATGTGTTTTCAATAGAATTAACTAAAATGTTCCTGATTTTCCGTTTATATTACAGATGGAAGATGTACACGTAAAACTGCTCTAATCCGGCTGAAAAGTCGATATATGCAATAAAAACAAAACTTCTCACCTTTTCAATATCTTACTCAGTATTTTAAAGAGAAACAAATAGATGATTGAAAATGAAGTATTTAAGGTTATTATCTAATCAATTATGTGTTTGCATCATTTTTATTGTATATTTATTGAGTTAATACAAATAAACTGAAAACTCAGAAAAACGTGGAAAAACGGCAAAATATTGCCTAATTCGATGATATTTTGATTAAATCACATAAAGGAAAAGGAAATGATAAACGTCAAATTATTGCTAAATTCGATGATTTCTTGTACGAAACAAAATGCAAGAAAACTTGCTTAAAATGCAATATTATGAGAAATTCTGAGATTTGAAGGGCAAATCACATATCATGATACTACATGAAATAGTATCGAAATATTGGTAAAAATGAATATATTTACGTAATATCAAGCTACATGAAAAACGTGAAAAAATTCACGATTATACCAAATTTGAGGATTTTAACTTCGAATCATAATGCGAGGTTTCGTATTATTTAGATCCAAGAACAGACAAATGACAATGTTGTTTCCAATACAAATTATAAAAATCAATGTGTTTTCAAAAGAAGTAACAAAAAGTTCCTGATTTTCCGTTTATATTACCGATGGAAGATGTACACGTAAAACTGCTCTAATCCGGCTGAAAAGTCGATATATGCAATAAAAACAGAATTTCTCCCCTTTTCAATATCTTACTCAGTATTTTAAAGAGAAACAAATAGATGATTGAAAATGAAGTATTTAAGTTTATTATCTAATCAATTATGTGTTTGCATCATTTTTATTGTATATTTATTGAGTTAATACTAATAAACTGAAAACTCACAAAAACGTGGAAAAACGGCAAAATATTGCCTAATTCGATGATATTTTGATTAAATCACATAAAGGAAAAGGGAATGATAAACGTGAAAATATTGCTAAATTCGATGATTTCTCGTACGAAACAAAATGCAAGAAAACTTGCTTAAAATGCAATATTATGCGAAATTCTAAGATTTGAAGGCCAAATCACATATCGTGATACTACATGAAATAGTATCGAAATATTGGTAAAAATGAATATATTTACGTAATATCAAACTACATGAAAAACGTGAAAAAAGTCACGATTATACCAAATTTGAGGATTTTAACTTCGAATCATAATGCGAAGTTTCGTATTATTTAGATCCAAGAAAAGACATATGACAATGTTGTTTCCAATACAAATGATAAAAATCAATGTGTTTTCATTAGAATTAACTAAAATGTTCCTGATTTTCCGTTTATATTACCGATGGAAGATGTACACGTAAAACCGCTCTATTCCAGCTGAAAAGTCGATGTATGCAATAAAAACCGAATTTCTCCCCTTTTCAATATCTTTCTCAGTATTTTAACGAGAAACAAATAGATGATTGAAAATGAAGTATTAAAGGATACTATCTAATCAATTATGTGTTTGCATCATTTTTATTGTATTTTTAATGAATTAATACTAATAAACTGAAAAATCACAAAAACGTGGAAAAACGGCAAAATATTGCCTAATTCGATGATATTTTGATTAAATCACATAAAGGAAAAGGGGATGATAAACGTCAAAATATTGCTAAATTCGATGATTTTTCGTACGAAACAAAATGCAAGAAAACTTGCTTAAAATGCAATATTATGCGAAATTCTGATATTTGAAGGCCAAATCACATATCGTGACACTAAATGAATTAGTATCGAAATATTGGTAAAAATGAATATATATACGTAATATCAAACTACATGAAAAACGTGAAAAAGTCACTATTATACCAAATTTGAGGATTTTAACTTCGAATCATAAAGCGAGGTTTCGTACTATTTAGATCCATGAAAAGACATATGACAATGTTGTTTCCAATACAAATTATAAAAATCAATGTGTTTTCAATAGAATTAACTAAAATGTTCCTGATTTTCCGTTTATATTACCGATGGAAGATGTACACGTAAAACTGCTCTAATCCGGCTGAAACGTCGATATATGCAATAAAAACAGAACTTCTCCCCTTTTCAATATCTTACTCAGTATTTTAACGAGAAACAAATAGATGATTGAAAATGAAGTATTAAAGGATACTATCTAATCAATTATGTGTTTGCATCATTTTTATTGTATTTTTAATGAATTAATACTAATAAACTGAAAAAAACACAAAAACGTGGAAAAACGGCAAAATATTGCCTAATTCGATGATATTTTGATTAAATCACATAAAGGAAAAGGGAATGATAAACGTGAAAATATTGCTAAATTCGATGATTTCTCGTACGAAACAAAATGCAAGAAAACTTGTTTAAAATGCTATATTATGCGAAACTCTGAGATTTCAAGGCCAAATCACATATCGTGATACTACATGAAATAGTATCGAAATATTGGTAAAAATGAATATATTTACGTAATATCAAACTACATGAAAAACGTGAAAAAAGTCACGAATTTACCAAATTTGAGGATTTTAACTTCGAAACATAATGCGAGGTTTCCTATTATTTAGATCCAAGAAAAGACATATGACAATGTTGTGTCCAATACAAATGATAAAAATCAATGTGTTTTCATTAGAATTAACTAAAATGTTCCTGATTTTCCGTTTATATTACCGATGGAAGATGTACACGTAAAACCGCTCTATTCCGGCTGAAAAGTCGATGTATGCAATAAAAACCGAACTTCTCCCCTTTTCAATATCTTACTCAGTATTTTAACGAGAAACAAATAGATGATTGAAAATGAAGTATTAAAGGTTACTATCTAATCAATTATGTGTTTGCATCATTTTTATTGTATTTTTAATGAATTAATACTAATAAACTGAAAAATCACAAAAACGTGGAAAAACGGCAAAATATTGCCTAATTCGATGATAATTTGATTAAATCACATAAAGGAAAAGGGGATGATAAACGTCAAAATATTGCTAAATTCGATGATTTTTCGTACGAAACAAAATGCAAGAAAACTTGCTTAAAATGCAATATTATGCGAAATTCTGATATTTGAAGGCCAAATCACATATCGTGACACTACATGAATTAGTATCGAAATATTGGTAAAAATGAATATATATACGTAATATCAAACTGTATGAAAAACGTGAAAAAGTCACTATTATACCAAATTTGAGGATTTTAACTTCGAATCATAAAGCGAGGTTTCGTACTATTTAGATCCATGAAAAGACATATGACAATGTTGTTTCCAATACAAATTATAAAAATCAATGTGATTTCAATAGAATTAACTAAAATGTTCCTGATTTTCCGTTTATATTACCGATGGAAGATGTAAACGTAAAACTGCTCTAATCCGGCTGAAACGTCGATATATGCAATAAAAACAGAACTTCTCCCCTTTTCAATATCTTACTCAGTATTTTAAAGAGAAACAAATAGATGATTGAAAATGAATTATTTAAGGTTATTATCTAATCAATTATGTATTTGCATCATTTTTATTGTATATTTATTGAGTTAATACTAATAAACTGAAAATTCACAAAAACGTGGAAAAACGGCAAAATATTGCCTAATTCGATGATATTTTGATTAAATCACATAAAGGAAAAGGGAATGATAAACGTGAAAATATTGCTAAATTCGATGATTTCTCGTACGAAACAAAATGCAAGAAAACTTGTTTAAAATGCTATATTATGCGAAACTCTGAGATTTGAAGGCCAAATCACATATCGTGATACTACATGAAATAGTATCGAAATATTGGTAAAAATGAATATATTTACGTAATATCAAACTACATGAAAAACGTGAAAAAAGTCACGATTATACCAAATTTGATTATTTTAACTTCGAATCATAATGCGAGGTTTCGTATTATTTAGATCCAAGAAAAGACATATGACATTGTTGTTTCCAATACAAATGATAAAAATCAATGTGTTTTCATTAGAATTAACTAAAATGTTCCTGATTTTCCGTTTATATTACCGATGGAAGATGTACACGTAAAACCGCTCTATTCCGGCTGAAAAGTCGATGTATGCAATAAAAACCTAACTTCTCCCCTTTTCAATATCTTACTCAGTATTTTAACGAGAAACAAATAGATGATTGAAAACGAAGAATTAAAGGTTACTATCTAATCAATTATGTGTTTCCATCATTTTTATTGTATTTTTAATGAATTCATACTAATAAACTGAAAATTTACAAAAACGTGGAAAAACGGCAAAATATTGCCTAATTCGATGATATTTTGATTAAATCACATAAAGGAAAAGGGAATGATAAACGTGAAAATATTGCTAAATTCGATGATTTCTCGTACGAAACAAAATGCAAGAAAACTTGTTTAAAATGCTATATTATGCGAAACTCTGAGATTTGAAGGCCAAATCACATATCGTGATACTACATGAAATAGTATCGAAATATTGGTAAAAATGAATATATTTACGTAATATCAAACTACATGAAAAACGTGAAAAAAGTCACGATTATACCAAATTTGATTATTTTAACTTCGAATCATAATGCGAGGTTTCGTATTATTTAGATCCAAGAAAAGACATATGACAATGTTGTTTCCAATACAAATGATAAAAATCAATGTGTTTTCATTAGAATTAACTAAAATGTTCCTGATTTTCCGTTTATATTACCGATGGAAGATGTACACGTAAAACCGCTCTATTCCGGCTGAAAAGTCGATGTATGCAATAAAAACCTAACTTCTCCCCTTTTCAATATCTTACTCAGTATTTTAACGAGAAACAAATAGATGATTGAAAACGAAGAATTAAAGGTTACTATCTGATCAATTATGTGTTTCCATCATTTTTATTGTATTTTTAATGAATTCATACTAATAAACTGAAAATTCACAAAAACGTGGAAAAACGGCAAAATATTGCCTAATTCGATGATATTTTGATTAAATCACATAAAGGAAAAGGGGATGATAAACGTCAAAATATTGCTAAATTCGATGATTTTTCGTACGAAACAAAATGCAAGAAAACTTGCTTAAAATGCAATATTATGCGAAATTATGATATTTGAAGGCCAAATCACATATCGTGACACTACATGAATTAGTATCGAAATATTGGTAAAAATGAATATATATACGTAATATCAAACTGTATGAAAAACGTGAAAAAGTCACTATTATACCAAATTTGAGGATTTTAACTTCGAATCATAAAGCGAGGTTTCGTACTATTTAGATCCATGAAAAGACATATGACAATGTTGTTTCCAATACAAATTATAAAAATCAATGTGTTTTCAATAGAATTAACTAAAATGTTCCTGATTTTCCGTTTATATTACCGATGGAAGATGTACACGTAAAACTGCTCTAATCCGGCTGAAACGTCGATATATGCAATAAAAACAGAACTTCTCCCCTTTTCAATATCTTACTCAGTATTTTAAAGAGAAACAAATAGATGATTGAAAATGAATTATTTAAGGTTATTATCTAATCAATTATGTATTTGCATCATTTTTATTGTATATTTATTGAGTTAATACTAATAAAGTGAAAATTCACAAAAACGTGGAAAAACGTCAAAATATTGCCTAATTCGATGATATTTTGATTAAATCACATAAAGGAAAAGGGAATGATAAACGTGAAAATATTGCTAAATTCGATGATTTCTCGTACGAAACAAAATGCAAGAAAACTTGTTTAAAATTGTATATTATGCGAAACTCTGAGATTTGAAGGCCAAATCACATATCGTGATACTACATGAAATAGTATCGAAATATTGGTAAAAATGAATATATTTACGTAATATCAAACTACATGAAAAACGTGAAAAAAGTCACGATTATACCAAATTTGAGGATTTTAACTTCGAAACATAATGCGAGGTTTCCTATTATTTAGATCCAAGAAAAGACATATGGCAATGTTGTGTCCGATACAAATGATAAAAATCAATGTGTTTTCATTAGAATTAACTAAAATGTTCCTGATTTTCCGTTTATATTACCGATGGAAGATGTACACGTAAAACCGCTCTATTCCGGCTGAAAAGTCGATGTATGCAATAAAAACCGAACTTCTCCCCTTTTCAATATCTTACTCAGTATTTTAACGAGAAACAAATAGATGATTGAAAATGAAGTATTAAAGGTTACTATCTAATCAATAATGTGTTTGCATCATTTTTATTGTATTTTTAATGAATTAATACTAATAAACTGAAAAATCACAAAAACGTGGAAAAACGGCAAAATATTGCCTAATTCGATGATAATTTGATTAAATCACATAAAGGAAAAGGGGATGATAAACGTCAAAATATTGCTAAATTCGATGATTTTTCGTACGAAACAAAATGCAAGAAAACTTGCTTAAAATGCAATATTATGCGAAATTCTGATATTTGAAGGCCAAATCACATATCGTGACACTACATGAATTAGTATCGAAATATTGGTAAAAATGAATATATATACGTAATATCAAACTGCATGAAAAACGTGAAAAAGTCACTATTATACCAAATTTGAGGATTTTAACTTCGAATCATAAAGCGAGGTTTCGTACTATTTAGATCCATGAAAAGACATATGACAATGTTGTTTCCAATACAAATTATAAAAATCAATGTGTTTTCAATAGAATTAACTAAAATGTTCTTGATTTTCCGTTTAAATTACCGATGGAAGATGTACACGTAAAACTGCTCTAATCCGGCTGAAACGTCGATATATGCAATAAAAACAGAACTTCTCCCCTTTTCAATATCTTACTCAGTATTTTAAAGAGAAACAAATAGATGATTGAAAATGAATTATTTAAGGTTATTATCTAATCAATTATGTATTTGCATCATTTTTATTGTATATTTATTGAGTTAATACTAATAAACTGAAAATTCACAAAAACGTGGAAAAACGGCAAAATATTGCCTAATTCGATGATATTTTGATTAAATCACATAAAGGAAAAGGGAATGATAAACGTGAAAATATTGCAAAATTCGATGATTTCTCGTACGAAACAAAATGCAAGAAAACTTGTTTAAAATGCTATATTATGCGAAACTCTGAGATTTGAAGGCCAAATCACATATCGTGATACTACATGAAATAGTATCGAAATATTGGTAAAAATGAATATATTTACGTAATATCAAACTACATGAAAAACGTGAAAAAAGTCACGATTATACCAAATTTGATTATTTTAACTTCGAATCATAATGCGAGGTTTTGTATTATTTAGATCCAAGAAAAGACATATGACAATGTTGTTTCCAATACAAATGATAAAAATCAATGTGTTTTCATTAGAATTAACTAAAATGTTCCTGATTTTCCGTTTATATTACCGATGGAAGATGTACATGTAAAACCGCTCTATTCCGGCTGAAAAGTCGATGTATGCAATAAAAACCTAACTTCTCCCCTTTTCAATATCTTACTCAGTATTTTAACGAGAAACAAATAGATGATTGAAAACGAAGAATTAAAGGTTACTATCTAATCAATTATGTGTTTCCATCATTTTTATTGTATTTTTAATGAATTCATACTAATAAACTGAAAATTCACAAAAACGTGGAAAAACGGCAAAATATTGCCTAATTCGATGATATTTTGATTAAATCACATAAAGGAAAAGGGAATGATAAACGTGAAAATATTGCTAAATTCGATGATTTCTCGTACGAAACAAAATGCAAGAAAACTTGTTTAAAATGCTATATTATGCGAAACTCTGAGATTTGAAGGCCAAATCACATATCGTGATACTACATGAAATAGTATCGAAATATTGGTAAAAATGAATATATATACGTAATATCAAACTGCATGAAAAACGTGAAAAAGTCACTATTATACCAAATTTGAGGATTTTAACTTCGAATCATAAAGCGAGGTTTCGTACTATTTAGATCCATGAAAAGACATATGACAATGTTGTTTCCAATACAAATTATAAAAATCAATGTGTTTTCAATAGAATTAACTCAAATGTTCTTGATTTTCCGTTTATATTACCGATGGAAGATGTACACGTAAAACTGCTCTAATCCGGCTGAAACGTCGATATATGCAATAAAAACAGAACTTCTCCCCTTTTCAATATCTTACTCAGTATTTTAAAGAGAAACAAATAGATGATTGAAAATGAATTATTTAAGGTTATTATCTAATCAATTATGTATTTGCATCATTTTTATTGTATATTTATTGAGTTAATACTAATAAACTGAAAATTCACAAAAACGTGGAAAAACGGCAAAATATTGCCTAATTCGATGATATTTTGATTAAATTACATAAAGGAAAAGGGAATGATAAACGTGAAAATATTGCTAAATTCGATGATTTCTCGTACGAAACAAAGTGCAAGAAAACTTGTTTAAAATGCTATATTATGCGAAACTCTGAGATTTGAAGGCCAAATCACATATCGTGATACTACATGAAATAGTATCGAAATATTGGTAAAAATGAATATATTTACGTAATATCAAACTACATGAAAAACGTGAAAAAAGTCACGATTATACCAAATTTGATTATTTTAACTTCGAATCATAATGCGAGGTTTCGTATTATTTAGATCCAAGAAAAGACATATGACAATGTTGTTTCCAATACAAATGATAAAAATCAATGTGTTTTCATTAGAATTAACTAAAATGTTCCTGATTTTCCGTTTATATTACCGATGGAAGATGTACACGTAAAACCGCTCTATTCCGGCTGAAAAGTCGATGTATGCAATAAAAACCTAACTTCTCCCCTTTTCAATATCTTACTCAGTATTTTAACGAGAAACAAATAGATGATTGAAAACGAAGAATTAAAGGTTACTATCTAATCAATTATGTGTTTCCATCATTTTTATTGTATTTTTAATGAATTCATACTAATAAACTGAAAATTCACAAAAACGTGGAAAAACGGCAAAATATTGCCTAATTCGATGATATTTTGATTAAATCACATAAAGGAAAAGGGGATGATAAACGTCAAAATATTGCTAAATTCGATGATTTTTCTTACGAAACAAAATGCAAGAAAACTTGCTTAAAATGCAATATTATGCGAAATTCTTAGATTTGAAGGCCAAATCACATATCGTGACACTACATGAATTAGTATCGAAATATTGGTAAAAATGAATATATATACGTAATATCAAACTGTATGAAAAACGTGAAAAAGTCACTATTATACCAAATTTGAGGATTTTAACTTCGAATCATAAAGCGAGGTTTCGTACTATTTAGATCCATGAAAAGACATATGACAATGTTGTTTCCAATACAAATTATAAAAATCAATGTGTTTTCAATAGAATTAACTAAAATGTTCCTGATTTTCCGTTTATATTACCGATGGAAGATGTAAACGTAAAACTGCTCTAATCCGGCTGAAACGTCGATATATGCAATAAAAACAGAACTTCTCCCCTTTTCAATATCTTACTCAGTATTTTAAAGAGAAACAAATAGATGATTGAAAATGAATTATTTAAGGTTATTATCTAATCAATTATGTATTTGCATCATTTTTATTGTATATTTATTGAGTTAATACTAATAAACTGAAAATTCACAAAAACGTGGAAAAACGGCAAAATATTGCCTAATTCGATGATATTTTGATTAAATCACATAAAGGAAAAGGGAATGATAAACGTGAAAATATTGCTAAATTCGATGATTTCTCGTACGAAACAAAATGCAAGAAAACTTGTTTAAAATGCTATATTATGCGAAACTCTGAGATTTGAAGGCCAAATCACATATCGTGATACTACATGAAATAGTATCGAAATATTGGTAAAAATGAATATATTTACGTAATATCAAACTACATGAAAAACGTGAAAAAAGTCACGATTATACCAAATTTGATTATTTTAACTTCGAATCATAATGCGAGGTTTCGTATTATTTAGATCCAAGAAAAGACATATGACATTGTTGTTTCCAATACAAATGATAAAAATCAATGTGTTTTCATAAGAATTAACTAAAATGTTCCTGATTTTCCGTTTATATTACCGATGGAAGATGTACACGTAAAACCGCTCTATTCCGGCTGAAAAGTCGATGTATGCAATAAAAACCTAACTTCTCCCCTTTTCAATATCTTACTCAGTATTTTAACGAGAAACAAATAGATGATTGAAAACGAAGAATTAAAGGTTACTATCTAATCAATTATGTGTTTCCATCATTTTTATTGTATTTTTAATGAATTCATACTAATAAACTGAAAATTTACAAAAACGTGGAAAAACGGCAAAATATTGCCTAATTCGATGATATTTTGATTAAATCACATAAAGGAAAAGGGAATGATAAACGTGAAAATATTGCTAAGTTCGATGATTTCTCGTACGAAACAAAATGCAAGAAAACTTGTTTAAAATGCTATATTATGCGAAACTCTGAGATTTGAAGGCCAAATCACATATCGTGATACTACATGAAATAGTATCGAAATATTGGTAAAAATGAATATATTTACGTAATATCAAACTACATGAAAAACGTGAAAAAAGTCACGATTATACCAAATTTGATTATTTTAACTTCGAATCATAATGCGAGGTTTCGTATTATTTAGATCCAAGAAAAGACATATGACAATGTTGTTTCCAATACAAATGATAAAAATCAATGTGTTTTCATTAGAATTAACTAAAATGTTCCTGATTTTCCGTTTATATTACCGATGGAAGATGTACACGTAAAACCGCTCTATTCCGGCTGAAAAGTCGATGTATGCAATAAAAACCTAACTTCTCCCCTTTTCAATATCTTACTCAGTATTTTAACGAGAAACAAATAGATGATTGAAAACGAAGAATTAAAGGTTACTATCTAATCAATTATGTGTTTCCATCATTTTTATTGTATTTTTAATGAATTCATACTAATAAACTGAAAATTTACAAAAACGTGGAAAAACGGCAAAATATTGCCTAATTCGATGATATTTTGATTAAATCACATAAAGGAAAAGGGAATGATAAACGTGAAAATATTGCTAAATTCGATGATTTCTCGTACGAAACAAAATGCAAGAAAACTTGTTTAAAATGCTATATTATGCGAAACTCTGAGATTTGAAGGCCAAATCACATATCGTGATACTACATGAAATAGTATCGAAATATTGGTAAAAATGAATATATTTACGTTATATCAAACTACATGAAAAACGTGAAAAAAGTCACGATTATACCAAATTTGATTATTTTAACTTCGAATCATAATGCGAGGTTTCGTATTATTTAGATCCAAGAAAAGACATATGGCAATGTTGTGTCCAATACAAATGATAAAAATCAATGTGTTTTCATTAGAATTAACTAAAATGTTCCTGATTTTCCGTTTATATTACCGATGGAAGATGTACACGTAAAGCCGCTCTATTCCGGCTGAAAAGTCGATGTATGCAATAAAAACCTAACTTCTCCCCTTTTCAATATCTTACTCAGTATTTTAACGAGAAACAAATAGATGATTGAAAATGAAGAATTAAAGGTTACTATCTGATCAATTATGTGTTTCCATCATTTTTATTGTATTTTTAATGAATTCATACTAATAAACTGAAAATTCACAAAAACGTGGAAAAACGGCAAAATATTGCCTAATTCGATGATATTTTGATTAAATCACATAAAGGAAAAGGGGATGATAAACGTCAAAATATTGCTAAATTCGATGATTTTTCGTACGAAACAAAATGCAAGAAAACTTGCTTAAAATGCAATATTATGCGAAATTATGATATTTGAAGGCCAAATCACATATCGTGACACTACATGAATTAGTATCGAAATATTGGTAAAAATGAATATATATACGTAATATCAAACTGTATGAAAAACGTGAAAAAGTCACTATTATACCAAATTTGAGGATTTTAACTTCGAATCATAAAGCGAGGTTTCGTACTATTTAGATCCATGAAAAGACATATGACAATGTTGTTTCCAATACAAATTATAAAAATCAATGTGTTTTCAATAGAATTAACTAAAATGTTCCTGATTTTCCGTTTATATTACCGATGGAAGATGTACACGTAAAACTGCTCTAATCCGGCTGAAACGTCGATATATGCAATAAAAACAGAACTTCTCCCCTTTTCAATATCTTACTCAGTATTTTAAAGAGAAACAAATAGATGATTGAAAATGAATTATTTAAGGTTATTATCTAATCAATTATGTATTTGCATCATTTTTATTGTATATTTATTGAGTTAATACTAATAAAGTGAAAATTCACAAAAACGTGGAAAAACGGCAAAATATTGCCTAATTCGATGATATTTTGATTAAATCACATAAAGGAAAAGGGAATGATAAACGTGAAAATATTGCTAAATTCGATGATTTCTCGTACGAAACAAAATGCAAGAAAACTTGTTTAAAATTGTATATTATGCGAAACTCTGAGATTTGAAGGCCAAATCACATATCGTGATACTACATGAAATAGTATCGAAATATTGGTAAAAATGAATATATTTACGTAATATCAAACTACATGAAAAACGTGAAAAAAGTCACGATTATACCAAATTTGAGGATTTTAACTTCGAAACATAATGCGAGGTTTCCTATTATTTAGATCCAAGAAAAGACATATGGCAATGTTGTGTCCAATACAAATGATAAAAATCAATGTGTTTTCATTAGAATTAACTAAAATGTTCCTGATTTTCCGTTTATATTACCGATGGAAGATGTACACGTAAAACCGCTCTATTCCGGATGAAAAGTCGATGTATGCAATAAAAACCGAACTTCTCCCCTTTTCAATATCTTACTCAGTATTTTAACGAGAAACAAATAGATGATTGAAAATGAAGTATTAAAGGTTACTATCTAATCAATAATGTGTTTGCATCATTTTTATTGTATTTTTAATGAATTAATACTAATAAACTGAAAAATCACAAAAACGTGGAAAAACGGCAAAATATTGCCTAATTCGATGATAATTTGATTAAATCACATAAAGGAAAAGGGGATGATAAACGTCAAAATATTGCTAAATTCGATGATTTTTCGTACGAAACAAAATGCAAGAAAACTTGCTTAAAATGCAATATTATGCGAAATTCTGATATTTGAAGGCCAAATCACATATCGTGACACTACATGAATTAGTATCGAAATATTGGTAAAAATGAATATATATACGTAATATCAAACTGCATGAAAAACGTGAAAAAGTCACTATTATACCAAATTTGAGGATTTTAACTTCGAATCATAAAGCGAGGTTTCGTACTATTTAGATCCATGAAAAGACATATGACAATGTTGTTTCCAATACAAATTATAAAAATCAATGTGTTTTCAATAGAATTAACTAAAATGTTCTTGATTTTCCGTTTAAATTACCGATGGAAGATGTACACGTAAAACTGCTCTAATCCGGCTGAAACGTCGATATATGCAATAAAAACAGAACTTCTCCCCTTTTCAATATCTTACTCAGTATTTTAAAGAGAAACAAATAGATGATTGAAAATGAATTATTTAAGGTTATTATCTAATCAATTATGTATTTGCATCATTTTTATTGTATATTTATTGAGTTAATACTAATAAACTGAAAATTCACAAAAACGTGGAAAAACGGCAAAATATTGCCTAATTCGATGATATTTTGGTTAAATCACATAAAGGAAAAGGGAATGATAAACGTGAAAATATTGCTAAATTCGATGATTTCTCGTACGAAACAAAATGCAAGAAAACTTGTTTAAAATGCTATATTATGCGAAACTCTGAGATTTGAAGGCCAAATCACATATCGTGATACTACATGAAATAGTATCGAAATATTGGTAAAAATGAATATATTTACGTAATATCAAACTACATGAAAAACGTGAAAAAAGTCACGATTATACCAAATTTGATTATTTTAACTTCGAATCATAATGCGAGGTTTTGTATTATTTAGACCCAAGAAAAGACATATGACAATGTTGTTTCCAATACAAATGATAAAAATCAATGTGTTTTCATTAGAATTAACTAAAATGTTCCTGATTTTCCGTTTATATTACCGATGGAAGATGTACATGTAAAACCGCTCTATTCCGGCTGAAAAGTCGATGTATGCAATAAAAACCTAACTTCTCCCCTTTTCAATATCTTACTCAGTATTTTAACGAGAAACAAATAGATGATTGAAAACGAAGAATTAAAGGTTACTATCTAATCAATTATGTGTTTCCATCATTTTTATTGTATTTTTAATGAATTCATACTAATAAACTGAAAATTCACAAAAACGTGGAAAAACGGCAAAATATTGCCTAATTCGATGATATTTTGATTAAATCACATAAAGGAAAAGGGAATGATAAACGTGAAAATATTGCTAAATTCGATGATTTCTCGTACGAAACAAAATGCAAGAAAACTTGTTTAAAATGCTATATTATGCGAAACTCTGAGATTTGAAGGCCAAATCACATATCGTGATACTACATGAAATAGTATCGAAATATTGGTAAAAATGAATATATTTACGTAATATCAAACTACATGAAAAACGTGAAAAAAGTCACGATTATACCAAATTTGATTATTTTAACTTCGAATCATAATGCGAGGTTTCGTATTATTTAGATCCAAGAAAAGACATATGACAATGTTGTTTCCAATACAAATGATAAAAATCAATGTGTTTTCATTAGAATTAACTAAAATGTTCCTGATTTTCCGTTTATATTACCGATGGAAGATGTACACGTAAAACCGCTCTATTCCGGCTGAAAAGTCGATGTATGCAATAAAAACCTAACTTCTCCCCTTTTCAATATCTTACTCAGTATTTTAACGAGAAACAAATAGATGATTGAAAACGAAGAATTAAAGGTCACTATCTAATCAATTATGTGTTTCCATCATTTTTGTTGTATTTTTAATGAATTCATACTAATAAACTGAAAATTCACAAAAACGTTGAAAAACGGCAAAATATTGCCTAATTCGATGATATTTTGATTAAATCACATAAAGGAAAAGGGGATGATAAACGTCAAAATATTGCTAAATTCGATGATTTTTCGTACGAAACAAAATGCAAGAAAACTTGCTTAAAATGCAATATTATGCGAAATTCTGATATTTGAAGGCCAAATCACATATCGTGACACTACATGAATTAGTATCGAAATATTGGTAAAAATGAATATATATACGTAATATCAAACTGCATGAAAAACGTGAAAAAGTCACTATTATACCAAATTTGAGGATTTTAACTTCGAATCATAAAGCGAGGTTTCGTACTATTTAGATCCATGAAAAGACATATGACAATGTTGTTTCCAATACAAATTATAAAAATCAATGTGTTTTCAATAGAATTAACTAAAATGTTCTTGATTTTCCGTTTAAATTACCGATGGAAGATGTACACGTAAAACTGCTCTAATCCGGCTGAAACGTCGATATATGCAATAAAAACAGAACTTCTCCCCTTTTCAATATCTTACTCAAAATTTTAAAGAGAAACAAATAGATGATTGAAAATGAAGTATTTAAGGTTATAATCTAATCAATTATGTGTTTGCATCATTTTTATTGTATATTTATTGAGTTAATACTAATAAACTGAAAATTCACAAAAACGTGGAAAAACGGCCAAATATTGTCTAATTCGATGATATTTTGATTAAATCACATAAAGGAAAAGGGAATGATAAACGTCAAAATATTGCTAAATTCGATGATTTCTCGTACGAAACAAAATGCAAGAAAACTTGCTTAAAATGCAATATTATGCGAAATTCTGAGATTTGAAGGCCAAATCACATATCGTGATACTACATGAAATAGTATCGAAATATTGGTAAAAATGAATATATTTACGTAATATCAAACTACATGAAAAACGTGAAAAAAGTCACGATTATACCAAATTTGAGGATTTTAACTTCGAATCATAATGCGAGGTTTCGTATTATTTAGATTCAAGAAAAGACATATGACAATGTTGTTTCCAATACAAATGATAAAAATCAATGTGTTTTCATTAGAATTAACTGAAATGTTCCTGATTTTCCGTTTATATTACCGATGGAAGATGTACACGTAAAACCGCTCTATTCCGGCTGAAACGTCGATATATGCAATAAAAACAGAACTTCTCCCCCTTTTCAATATCTTACTCAGTATTTTAAAGAGAAACAAATAGATGATTGAAAATGAAGTATTTAAGGTTATAATCAAATCAATTATGTGTTTGCATCATTTTTATTGTATATTTATTGAGTTAATACTAATAAACTGAAAATTCACAAAAACGTGGAAAAACGGCAAAATATTGCCTAATTCGATGATATTTTAATTAAATCACATAAAGGAAAAGGAAATGATAAACGTCAAAATATTGCTAAATTCGATGATTTCTCGTACGAAACAAAATGCAAGAAAACTTGCTTAAAATGCAATATTATGCGAAATTCTGAGATTTGAAGGCCAAATCACATATCGTTTTACTACATGAAATAGTATCGAAATATTGGTAAAAATGAATATATTTACGTAATATCAAACTACATGAAAAACGTGAAAAAAGTCACGATTATACCAAATTTGAGGATTTTAACTTCGAATCATGAAGCGAGGTTTCGTACTATTTAGATCCATGAAAAGACATATGACAATGTTGTTTCCAATACAAATTATAAAAATCAATGTGTTTTCATTAGAATTAACTAAAATGTTCCTGATTTTCCGTTTATATTACCGATGGAAGATGTACACGTAAAACCGCTCTAATCCGGCTGAAACGTCGATATATGCAATAAAAACAGAACTTCTCCCCTTTTCAATATCTTACTCAGTATTTTAAAGAGAAACAAATAGATGATTGAAAATCAAGTATTTAAGGTTATAATCTAATCAATTATGTGTTTGCATCATTTTTATTGTATATTTATTGAGTTAATACAAATAAACTGAAAATTCACCAAAACGTGGAAAAACGGCAAAATATTGCCTAATTCGATGATATTTTGATTAAATCACATAAAGGAAAAGGGAATGATAAACGTCAAAATATTGCTAAATTCGATGATTTCTCGTACGAAATAAAATGCAAGAAAACTTGCTTAAAATGCAATATTATGCGAAATTTTGAGATTTGAAGGCCAAATCACATATCGTGATACTACATGAAATAGTATCGAAATATTGGTAAAAATGAATATATTTACGTAATATCAAACTACATGAAAAACGTGAAAAAAGTCACGATTATACCAAATTTGAGGATTTTAACTTCGAATCATAATGCAAGGTTTCGTATTATTTAGATCCAAGAAAAGACATATGACAATGTTGTTTCCAATACAAATTATAAAAATCAATGTGTTTTCATTAGAAATAACTAAAATGTTCCTGATTTTCCGTTTATATTACCGATGGAAGATGTACACGTAAAACCGCTCTAATCCGGCTGAAACGTCGATATATGCAATAAAAACAGAACTTCTCCCCTTTTCAATATCTTACTCAGTATTTTAAAGAGAAACAAATAGATGATTGAAAATGAAGTATTTAAGGTTATAATCTAATCAATTATGTGTTTGCATCATTTTTATTGTATATTTATTGAGTTAATACTAATAAACTGAAAATTCACCAAAACGTGGAAAAACGGCAAAATATTGCCTAATTCGATGATATTTTGATTAAATCACATAAAGGAAAAGGGAATGATAAACGTCAAAATATTGCTAAATTCGATGATTTCTCGTACGAAACAAAATGCAAGAAAACTTGCTTAAAATGCAATATTATGCGAAATTCTGAGATTTGAAGGCCAAATCACATATCGTGATACTACATGAAATAGTATCGAAATATTGGTAAAAATGAATATTTTACGTAATATCAAACTACATGAAAAACGTGAAAAAAGTCACGATTATACCAAATTTGAGGATTTTAACTTTGAATCATAATGCGAGGTTTCGTATTATTTAGATCCAAGAAAAGACATATGACAATGTTGTTTCCAATACAAATGATAAAAATCAATGTGTTTTCATTAGAATTAACTGAAATGTTCCTGATTTTCCGTTTATATTACCGATGGAAGATGTACACGTAAAACCGCTCTAATCCGGCTGAAACGTCGATGTATGCAATAAAAACAGAACTTCTCCCCCTTTTCAATATCTTACTCAGTATTTTAAAGAGAAACAAATAGATAATTGAAAATGAAGTATTTAAGGTCATAATCTAATCAATTATGTGTTTGCATCATTTTTATTGTATATTTATTGAGTTAATACTAATAAACTGAAAATTCACAAAAACGTGGAAAAACGGCAAAATATTGCCTAATTCGATGATATTTTGATTAAATCACATAAAGGAAAAGGGAATGATAAACGTCAAAATATTGCTAAATTCGATGATTTCTCGTACGAAACAAAATGCAAGAAAACTTGCTTAAAATGCAATATTATGCGAAATTCTGAGATTTGAAGGCCAAATCACATATCGTGATACTACATGAAATAGTATCGAAATATTGGTAAAAATGAATATATTTACGTAATATCAAACTACATGAAAAACGTGAAAAAAGTCACGATTATACCAAATTTGAGGATTTTAACTTCGAATCATAATGCGAGGTTTCGTATTATTTAGATTCAAGAAAAGACATATGACAATGTTGTTTCCAATACAAATGATAAAAATCAATGTGTTTTCATTAGAATTAACTGAAATGTTCCTGATTTTCCGTTTATATTACCGATGGAAGATGTACACGTAAAACCGCTCTATTCCGGCTGAAACGTCGATATATGCAATAAAAACAGAACTTCTCCCCCTTTTCAATATCTTACTCAGTATTTTAAAGAGAAACAAATAGATGATTGAAAATGAAGTATTTAAGGTTATAATCTAATCAATTATGTGTTTGCATCATTTTTATTGTATATTTATTGAGTTAATACTAATAAACTGAAAATTCACAAAAACGTGGAAAAACGGCAAAATATTGCCTAATTCGATGATATTTTAATTAAATCACATAAAGGAAAAGGAAATGATAAACGTCAAAATATTGCTAAATTCGATGATTTCTCGTACGAAACAAAATGCAAGAAAACTTGCTTAAAATGCAATATTATGCGAAATTCTGAGATTTGAAGGCCAAATCACATATCGTTTTACTACATGAAATAGTATCGAAATATTGGTAAAAATGAATATATTTACGTAATATCAAACTACATGAAAAACGTGAAAAAAGTCACGATTATACCAAATTTGAGGATTTTAACTTCGAATCATGAAGCGAGGTTTCGTACTATTTAGATCCATGAAAAGACATATGACAATGTTGTTTCCAATACAAATTATAAAAATCAATGTGTTTTCATTAGAATTAACTAAAATGTTCCTGATTTTCCGTTTATATTACCGATGGAAGATGTACACGTAAAACCGCTCTAATCCGGCTGAAACGTCGATATATGCAATAAAAACAGAACTTCTCCCCTTTTCAATATCTTACTCAGTATTTTAAAGAGAAACAAATAGATGATTGAAAATCAAGTATTTAAGGTTATAATCTAATCAATTATGTGTTTGCATCATTTTTATTGTATATTTATTGAGTTAATACAAATAAACTGAAAATTCACCAAAACGTGGAAAAACGGCAAAATATTGCCTAATTCGATGATATTTTGATTAAATCACATAAAGGAAAAGGGAATGATAAACGTCAAAATATTGCTAAATTCGATGATTTCTCGTACGAAATAAAATGCAAGAAAACTTGCTTAAAATGCAATATTATGCGAAATTTTGAGATTTGAAGGCCAAATCACATATCGTGATACTACATGAAATAGTATCGAAATATTGGTAAAAATGAATATATTTACGTAATATCAAACTACATGAAAAACGTGAAAAAAGTCACGATTATACCAAATTTGAGGATTTTAACTTCGAATCATAATGCAAGGTTTCGTATTATTTAGATCCAAGAAAAGACATATGACAATGTTGTTTCCAATACAAATTATAAAAATCAATGTGTTTTCATTAGAAATAACTAAAATGTTCCTGATTTTCCGTTTATATTACCGATGGAAGATGTACACGTAAAACCGCTCTAATCCGGCTGAAACGTCGATATATGCAATAAAACAGAACTTCTCCCCTTTTCAATATCTTACTCAGTATTTTAAAGAGAAACAAATAGATGATTGAAAATGAAGTATTTAAGGTTATAATCTAATCAATTATGTGTTTGCATCATTTTTATTGTATATTTATTGAGTTAATACTAATAAACTGAAAATTCACCAAAACGTGGAAAAACGGCAAAATATTGCCTAATTCGATGATATTTTGATTAAATCACATAAAGGAAAAGGGAATGATAAACGTCAAAATATTGCTAAATTCGATGATTTCTCGTACGAAACAAAATGCAAGAAAACTTGCTTAAAATGCAATATTATGCGAAATTCTGAGATTTGAAGGCCAAATCACATATCGTGATACTACATGAAATAGTATCGAAATATTGGTAAAAATGAATATTTTACGTAATATCAAACTACATGAAAAACGTGAAAAAAGTCACGATTATACCAAATTTGAGGATTTTAACTTGAATCATAATGCGAGGTTTCGTATTATTTAGATCCAAGAAAAGACATATGACAATGTTGTTTCCAATACAAATGATAAAAATCAATGTGTTTTCATTAGAATTAACTGAAATGTTCCTGATTTTCCGTTTATATTACCGATGGAAGATGTACACGTAAAACCGCTCTAATCCGGCTGAAACGTCGATGTATGCAATAAAAACAGAACTTCTCCCCCTTTTCAATATCTTACTCAGTATTTTAAAGAGAAACAAATAGATAATTGAAAATGAAGTATTTAAGGTCATAATCTAATCAATTATGTGTTTGCATCATTTTTATTGTATATTTATTGAGTTAATACTAATAAACTGAAAATTCACAAAAACGTGGAAAAACGGCAAAATATTGCCTAATTCGATGATATTTTGATTAAATCACATAAAGGAAAAGGGAATGATAAACGTCAAAATATTGCTAAATTCGATGATTTCTCGTACGAAACAAAATGCAAGAAAACTTGCTTAAAATGCAATATTATGCGAAATTCTGAGATTTGAAGGCCAAATCACATATCGTGATACTACATGAAATAGTATCGAAATATTGGTAAAAATGAATATATTTACGTAATATCAAACTACATGAAAAACGTGAAAAAAGTCACGATTATACCAAATTTGAGGATTTTAACTTCGAATCATAATGCGAGGTTTCGTATTATTTAGATTCAAGAAAAGACATATGACAATGTTGTTTCCAATACAAATGATAAAAATCAATGTGTTTTCATTAGAATTAACTGAAATGTTCCTGATTTTCCGTTTATATTACCGATGGAAGATGTACACGTAAAACCGCTCTATTCCGGCTGAAACGTCGATATATGCAATAAAAACAGAACTTCTCCCCCTTTTCAATATCTTACTCAGTATTTTAAAGAGAAACAAATAGATGATTGAAAATGAAGTATTTAAGGTTATAATCTAATCAATTATGTGTTTGCATCATTTTTATTGTATATTTATTGAGTTAATACTAATAAACTGAAAATTCACAAAAACGTGGAAAAACGGCAAAATATTGCCTAATTCGATGATATTTTAATTAAATCACATAAAGGAAAAGGAAATGATAAACGTCAAAATATTGCTAAATTCGATGATTTCTCGTACGAAACAAAATGCAAGAAAACTTGCTTAAAATGCAATATTATGCGAAATTCTGAGATTTGAAGGCCAAATCACATATCGTTTTACTACATGAAATAGTATCGAAATATTGGTAAAAATGAATATATTTACGTAATATCAAACTACATGAAAAACGTGAAAAAAGTCACGATTATACCAAATTTGAGGATTTTAACTTCGAATCATGAAGCGAGGTTTCGTACTATTTAGATCCATGAAAAGACATATGACAATGTTGTTTCCAATACAAATTATAAAAATCAATGTGTTTTCATTAGAATTAACTAAAATGTTCCTGATTTTCCGTTTATATTACCGATGGAAGATGTACACGTAAAACCGCTCTAATCCGGCTGAAACGTCGATATATGCAATAAAAACAGAACTTCTCCCCTTTTCAATATCTTACTCAGTATTTTAAAGAGAAACAAATAGATGATTGAAAATCAAGTATTTAAGGTTATAATCTAATCAATTATGTGTTTGCATCATTTTTATTGTATATTTATTGAGTTAATACAAATAAACTGAAAATTCACCAAAACGTGGAAAAACGGCAAAATATTGCCTAATTCGATGATATTTTGATTAAATCACATAAAGGAAAAGGGAATGATAAACGTCAAAATATTGCTAAATTCGATGATTTCTCGTACGAAATAAAATGCAAGAAAACTTGCTTAAAATGCAATATTATGCGAAATTTTGAGATTTGAAGGCCAAATCACATATCGTGATACTACATGAAATAGTATCGAAATATTGGTAAAAATGAATATATTTACGTAATATCAAACTACATGAAAAACGTGAAAAAAGTCACGATTATACCAAATTTGAGGATTTTAACTTCGAATCATAATGCAAGGTTTCGTATTATTTAGATCCAAGAAAAGACATATGACAATGTTGTTTCCAATACAAATGATAAAAATCAATGTGTTTTCATTAGAATTAACTGAAATGTTCCTGATTTTCCGTTTATATTACCGATGGAAGATGTACACGTAAAACCGCTCTAATCCGGCTGAAACGTCGATGTATGCAATAAAAACAGAACTTCTCCCCTTTTCAATATCTTACTCAGTATTTTAAAGAGAAACAAATAGATGATTGAAAATGAAGTATTTAAGGTTATAATCTAATCAATTATGTGTTTGCATCATTTTTATTGTATATTTATTGAGTTAATACTAATAAACTGAAAATTCACAAAAACGTGGAAAAACGGCAAAATATTGCCTAATTCGATGATATTTTGATTAAATCACATAAAGGAAAAGGGAATGATAAACGTCAAAATATTGCTAAATTCGATGATTTCTCGTACGAAACAAAATGCAAGAAAACTTGCTTAAAATGCAATATTATGCGAAATTCTGAGATTTGAAGGCCAAATCACATATCGTGATACTACATGAAATAGTATCGAAATATTGGTAAAAATGAATATATTTACGTAATATCAAACTACATGAAAAACGTGAAAAAAGTCACGATTATACCAAATTTGAGGATTTTAACTTCGAATCATGAAGCGAGGTTTGGTACTATTTAGATCCATGAAAAGACATATGACAATGTTGTTTCCAATACAAATTATAAAAATCAATGTGTTTTCATTAGAAATAACTAAAATGTTCCTGATTTTCCGTTTATATTACCGATGGAAGATGTACACGTAAAACCGCTCTAATCCGGCTGAAACGTCGATATATGCAATAAAAACAGAACTTCTCCCCTTTTCAATATCTTACTCAGTATTTTAAAGAGAAACAAATAGATGATTGAAAATGAAGTATTTAAGGTTATAATCTAATCAATTATGTGTTTGCATCATTTTTATTGTATATTTATTGAGTTAATACTAATAAACTGAAAATTCACCAAAACGTGGAAAAACGGCAAAATATTGCCTAATTCGATGATATTTTGATTAAATCACATAAAGGAAAAGGGAATGATAAACGTCAAAATATTGCTAAATTCGATGATTTCTCGTACGAAACAAAATGCAAGAAAACTTGCTTAAAATGCAATATTATGCGAAATTCTGAGATTTGAAGGCCAAATCACATATCGTGATACTACATGAAATAGTATCGAAATATTGGTAAAAATGAATATTTTACGTAATATCAAACTACATGAAAAACGTGAAAAAAGTCACGATTATACCAAATTTGAGGATTTTAACTTTGAATCATAATGCGAGGTTTCGTATTATTTAGATCCAAGAAAAGACATATGACAATGTTGTTTCCAATACAAATGATAAAAATCAATGTGTTTTCATTAGAATTAACTGAAATGTTCCTGATTTTCCGTTTATATTACCGATGGAAGATGTACACGTAAAACCGCTCTAATCCGGCTGAAACGTCGATGTATGCAATAAAAACAGAACTTCTCCCCCTTTTCAATATCTTACTCAGTATTTTAAAGAGAAACAAATAGATAATTGAAAATGAAGTATTTAAGGTCATAATCTAATCAATTATGTGTTTGCATCATTTTTATTGTATATTTATTGAGTTAATACTAATAAACTGAAAATTCACAAAAACGTGGAAAAACGGCAAAATATTGCCTAATTCGATGATATTTTGATTAAATCACATAAAGGAAAAGGGAATGATAAACGTCAAAATATTGCTAAATTCGATGATTTCTCGTACGAAACAAAATGCAAGAAAACTTGCTTAAAATGCAATATTATGCGAAATTCTGAGATTTGAAGGCCAAATCACATATCGTGATACTACATGAAATAGTATCGAAATATTGGTAAAAATGAATATATTTACGTAATATCAAACTACATGAAAACGTGAAAAAAGTCACGATTATACCAAATTTGAGGATTTTAACTTCGAATCATAATGCGAGGTTTCGTATTATTTAGATTCAAGAAAAGACATATGACAATGTTGTTTCCAATACAAATGATAAAAATCAATGTGTTTTCATTAGAATTAACTGAAATGTTCCTGATTTTCCGTTTATATTACCGATGGAAGATGTACACGTAAAACCGCTCTATTCCGGCTGAAACGTCGATATATGCAATAAAAACAGAACTTCTCCCCTTTTCAATATCTTACTCAGTATTTTAAAGAGAAACAAATAGATGATTGAAAATGAAGTATTTAAGGTTATAATCTAATCAATTATGTGTTTGCATCATTTTTATTGTATATATATTGAGTTAATACTAATAAACTGAAAATTCACAAAAACGTGGAAAAACGGCCAAATATTGTCTAATTCGATGATATTTTGATTAAATCACATAAAGGAAAAGGGAATGATAAACGTCAAAATATTGCTAAATTCGATGATTTCTCGTACGAAACAAAATGCAAGAAAACTTGCTTAAAATGCAATATTATGCGAAATTCTGAGATTTGAAGGCCAAATCACATATCGTTTTACTACATGAAATAGTATCGAAATATTGGTAAAAATGAATATATTTACGTAATATCAAACTACATGAAAAACGTGAAAAAAGTCACGATTATACCAAATTTGAGGATTTTAACTTCGAATCATAATGCAAGGTTTCGTATTATTTAGATCCAAGAAAAGACATATGACAATGTTGTTTCCAATACAAATGATAAAAATCAATGTGTTTTCATTAGAATTAACTGAAATGTTCCTGATTTTCCGTTTATATTACCGATGGAAGATGTACACGTAAAACCGCTCTAATCCGGCTGAAACGTCGATGTATGCAATAAAAACAGAACTTCTCCCCCTTTTCAATATCTTACTCAGTATTTTAAAGAGAAACAAATAGATGATTGAAAATGAAGTATTTAAGGTTATAATCTAATCAATTATGTGTTTGCATCATTTTTATTGTATATTTATTGAGTTAATACTAATAAACTGAAAATTCACAAAAACGTGGAAAAACGGCAAAATATTGCCTAATTCGATGATATTTTGATTAAATCACATAAAGGAAAAGGGAATGATAAACGTCAAAATATTGCTAATTCGATGATTTCTCGTACGAAACAAAATGCAAGAAAACTTGCTTAAAATGCAATATTATGCGAAATTCTGAGATTTGAAGGCCAAATCACATATCGTGATACTACATGAAATAGTATCGAAATATTGGTAAAAATGAATATATTTACGTAATATCAAACTACATGAAAAACGTGAAAAAAGTCACGATTATACCAAATTTGAGGATTTTAACTTCGAGTCATGAAGCGAGGTTTCGTACTATTTAGATCCATGAAAAGACATATGACAATGTTGTTTCCAATACAAATTATAAAAATCAATGTGTTTTCATTAGAATTAACTAAAATGTTCCTGATTTTCCGTTTATATTACCGATGGAAGATGTACACGTAAAACCGCTCTAATCCGGCTGAAACGTCGATATATGCAATAAAAACAGAACTTCTCCCCTTTTCAATATCTTACTCAGTATTTTAAAGAGAAACAAATAGATGATTGAAAATGAAGTATTTAAGGTTATAATCTAATCAATTATGTGTTTGCATCATTTTTATTGTATATTTATTGAGTTAATACTAATAAACTGAAAATTCACCAAAACGTGGAAAAACGGCAAAATATTGCCTAATTCGATGATATTTTGATTAAATCACATAAAGGAAAAGGGAATGATAAACGTCAAAATATTGCTAAATTCGATGATTTCTCGTACGAAACAAAATGCAAGAAAACTTGCTTAAAATGCAATATTATGCGAAATTCTGAGATTTGAAGGCCAAATCACATATCGTGATACTACATGAAATAGTATCGAAATATTGGTAAAAATGAATATTTTACGTAATATCAAACTACATGAAAAACGTGAAAAAAGTCACGATTATACCAAATTTGAGTATTTTAACTTTGAATCATAATGCGAGGTTTCGTATTATTTAGATCCAAGAAAAGACATATGACAATGTTGTTTCCAATACAAATGATAAAAATCAATGTGTTTTCATTAGAATTAACTGAAATGTTCCTGATTTTCCGTTTATATTACCGATGGAAGATGTACACGTAAAACCGCTCTAATCCGGCTGAAACGTCGATGTATGCAATAAAAACAGAACTTCTCCCCCTTTTCAATATCTTACTCAGTATTTTAAAGAGAAACAAATAGATAATTGAAAATGAAGTATTTTAGGTCATAATCTAATCAATTATGTGTTTGCATCATTTTTATTGTATATTTATTGAGTTAATACTAATAAACTGAAAATTCACAAAAACGTGGAAAAAACGGCAAAATATTGCCTAATTCGATGATATTTTGATTAAATCACATAAAGGAAAAGGGAATGATAAACGTCAAAATATTGCTGAATTCGATGATTTCTCGTACGAAACAAAATGCAAGAAAACTTGCTTAAAATGCAATATTATGCGAAATTCTGAGATTTGAAGGCCAAATCACATATCGTGATACTACATGAAATAGTATCGAAATATTGGTAAAAATGAATATATTTACGTAATATCAAACTACATGAAAAACGTGAAAAAAGTCACGATTATACCAAATTTGAGGATTTTAACTTCGAATCATAATGCGAGGTTTCGTATTATTTAGATTCAAGAAAAGACATATGACAATGTTGTTTCCAATACAAATGATAAAAATCAATGTGTTTTCATTAGAATTAACTGAAATGTTCCTGATTTTCCGTTTATATTACCGATGGAAGATGTACACGTAAAACCGCTCTATTCCGCTGAAACGTCGATATATGCAATAAAAACAGAACTTCTCCCCCTTTTCAATATCTTACTCAGTATTTTAAAGAGAAACAAATAGATGATTGAAAATGAAGTATTTAAGGTTATAATCTAATCAATTATGTGTTTGCATCATTTTTATTGTATATTTATTGAGTTAATACTAATAAACTGAAAATTCACAAAAACGTGGAAAAACGGCAAAATATTGCCTAATTCGATGATATTTTAATTAAATCACATAAAGGAAAAGGAAATGATAAACGTCAATATATTGCTAAATTCGATGATTTCTCGTACGAAACAAAATGCAAGAAAACTTGCTTAAAATGCAATATTATGCGAAATTCTGAGATTTGAAGGCCAAATCACATATCGTTTTACTACATGAAATAGTATCGAAATATTGGTAAAAATGAATATATTTACGTAATATCAAACTACATGAAAAACGTGAAAAAAGTCACGATTATACCAAATTTGAGGATTTTAACTTCGAATCATAATGCAAGGTTTCGTATTATTTAGATCCAAGAAAAGACATATGACAATGTTGTTTCCAATACAAATGATAAAAATCAATGTGTTTTCATTAGAATTAACTGAAATGTTCCTGATTTTCCGTTTATATTACCGATGGAAGATGTACACGTGAAACCGCTCTAATCCGGCTGAAACGTCGATGTATGCAATAAAAACAGAACTTCTCCCCCTTTTCAATATCTTACTCAGTATTTTAAAGAGAAACAAATAGATGATTGAAAATGAAGTATTTAAGGTTATAATCTAATCAATTATGTGTTTGCATCATTTTTATTGTATATTTATTGAGTTAATACTAATAAACTGAAAATTCACAAAACGTGGAAAAACGGCAAAATATTGCCTAATTCGATGATATTTTGATTAAATCACATAAAGGAAAAGGGAATGATAAACGTCAAAATATTGCTAAATTCGATGATTTCTCGTACGAAACAAAATGCAAGAAAAACTTGCTTAAAATGCAATATTATGCGAAATTCTGAGATTTGAAGGCCAAATCACATATCGTGATACTACATGAAATAGTATCGAAATATTGGTAAAAATGAATATATTTACGTAATATCAACCTACATGAAAAACGTGAAAAAGTCACGATTATACCAAATTTGAGGATTTTAACTTCGAATCATGAAGCGAGGTTTCGTACTATTTAGATCCATGAAAAGACATATGACAATGTTGTTTCCAATACAAATTATAAAAATCAATGTGTTTTCATTAGAATTAACTAAAATGTTCCTGATTTTCCGTTTATAATTACCGATGGAAGATGTACACGTAAAACCGCTCTAATCCGGCTGAAACGTCGATATATGCAATAAAAACAGAACTTCTCCCCTTTTCAATATCTTACTCAGTATTTTAAAGAGAAACAAATAGATGATTGAAAATGAAGTATTTAAGGTTATAATCTAATCAATTATGTGTTTGCATCATT
>NC_091221.1:22113846-22193998 GCF_040958095.1 Procambarus clarkii | reverse complement strand
CGTTTCAGCCGGATTAGAGCGGTTTTACGTGTACATCTTCCATCGGTAATATAAACGGAAAATCAGGAACATTTTAGTTAATTCTAATGAAAACACATTGATTTTTATCATTTGTATTGGAAACAACATTGTCATATGTCTTTTCATGGATGTAAATAATACGAAACCTCGCTTTATGATTCGAAGTTAAAATCCTCAAATTTGGTATAATAGTGACTTTTTCACGTTTTTCATGTAGTTTGATATTACGTAAATATATTCATTTTTACCAATATTTCGATACTATTCATGTAGTCACGATATGTGATTTGGCCTTCAAATCTCAGAATTTCGCATAATATTGCATTTTAAGCAAGTTTTCTTGCATTTTGTTTCGTACGAAATCTCGAATTTAGCAATATTTCGACGTTTATCATCCCTTTTCCTTTATGTGATTTAATCAAAATATCATCGAATTAGGCAATATTTTGCCGTTTTTCCACGTTTTTGTGAATTTTCAGTTTATTAGTATTAATTCATTAAATATACAATAAAAATGATGCAAACACATAATTGATTAGATAGTAACCTTAAATACTTCATTTTCAATCATCTAATTGTTTCTCGTTAAAATACTGAGTAAGATATTGACAAAGGCAGAAGTTCGGTTTTTATTGCTTATATCGACGTTTCAGCCGGATTAGAGCGGTTTTACGTGTACATCTTCCATCGGTAATATAAACGGAAAATCAGGAACATTTTAGTTAATTCTAATGAAAACACATTGATTTTTATCATTTGTATTGGAAACAACATTGTCATATGTCTTTTCTTGGATCTAAATAATACGAAACCTCGCATTATGATTCGAAGTTAAAATCCTCAAATTTGGTATAATCGTGACTTTTTCACGTTTTTCATGTAGTTTGATATTACGTAAATATATTCATTTTTACCAATATTTCGATACTATTTCATGTAGTATCAGATATGTGATTTGGCCTTCAAATCTCAGAATTTCGCATAATATTGCATTTTAAGCAAGTTTTCTTGCATTTTGTTTCGTACGAGAAATCATCGAATTTAGCAATATTTCGACGTTTATCATTCCCTTTTCCTTTATGTGATTTAATCAAAATATCATCGAATTAGGCAATATTTTGCCGTTTTTCCACGTTTTTGTGAATTTTCAGTTTATTAGTATTAATTCATAAATATACAATAAAAATGATGCAAACACATAATTGATTAGATAGTAACCTTAAATACTTCATTTCAATCATCTAATTGTTTCTCGTTAAAATACTGAGTAAGATATTGAAAAGGGGAGAAGTTCGGTTTTTATTGCATACATCGACGTTTCAGCCGGATAGAGCGGTTTTACGTGTACATCTTCCATCGGTAATATAAACGGAAAATCAGGAACATTTTAGTTAATTCTAATGAAAAACATTGATTTTTATAATTTGTATTGGAAACAACATTGTCATATGTCTTTTCATGGATCTAAATATACGAAACCTCGCATTATGATTCGAAGTTAAAATCCTCAAATTTGGTATAATCGTGACTTTTTTCACGTTTTTCATGTAGTTTGATATTACGTAAATATATTCATTTTTACCAATATTTCGATACTATTTCATGTAGTCACGATATGTGATTTGGCCTTCAAATCTCAGAATTTCGCATAATATTGCATTTTAAGCAAGTTTTCTTGCATTTTGTTTCGTACGAGAAATCATCGAATTTAGCAATATTTTGACGTTTATTCCCTTTTCCTTTATGTGATTTAATCAAAATATCATCGAATTAGGCAATATTTTGCCGTTTTTCCACGTTTTTGTGAATTTTCAGTTTATTAGTATTAACTCAATAAATATACAATAAAAATGATGCAAACACATAATTGATTAGATAATAACCTTAAATGCTTCATTTTCAATCATCTATTTGTTTCTCTTTAAAATACTGAGTAAGATATTGAAAAGGGGAGAAGTTCTGTTTTTATTGCATATATCGACGTTTCTGGCGGATTAGAGCGGTTTTACGTGTACATCTTCCATCGGTAATATAAACGGAAAATCAGGAACATTTTAGTTAATTCTATTGAAAAGACATTGATTTTTATCATTTGTATTGGAAACAACATTGTCATATGTCTTTTCATGGATGTAAATAGTACGAAACCTCGCTTTATGATTCGAAGTTAAAATCCTCAAATTTGGTATAATAGTGACTTTTTTCACGTTTTTCATGTAGTTTGATATTACGTATATATATTCATTTTTACCAATATTTCGATACTAATTCATGTAGTGTCACGATATGTGATTTGGCCTTCAAATCTCAGAATTTCGCATAATATTGCATTTTAAGCAAGTTTTCTTGCATTTTGTTTCGTACGAAAAATCATCGAATTTAGCAATATTTTGACGTTTATCATCCCCTTTTCCTTTATGTGATTTAATCAAAATATCATCGAATTAGGCAATATTTTGCCATTTTTCCACGTTTTTGTGAATTTTCAGTTTATTAGTATTAATTCTTTTAAAATACAATAAAAATGATGCAAACACATAATTGATTAGATAGTAACCTTAAATACTTCATTTTCCATCATCTAATTGTTTCTCGTTAAAATACTGAGTAAGATATTGACAAAGGCAGAAGTTCGGTTTTTATTGCTTATATCGACGTTTCAGCCGGATTAGAGCGGTTTTACGTGTACATCTTCCATCGGTAATATAAACGGAAAATCAGGAACATTTTAGTTAATTCTAATGAAAACACATTGATTTTTATCATTTGCATTGGAAACAACATTGTCATATGTCTTTTCTTGGATCTAAATAATACGAAACCTCGCATTATGATTCGAAGTTAAAATCCTCAAATTTGGTATAATCGTGACTTTTTTCACGTTTTTCATGTAGTTTGATATTACGTAAATATATTCATTTTTACCAATATTTCGATACTATTTCATGTAGAATCACGATATGTGATTTGGCCTTCAAATCTCAGAATTTCGCATAATATTGCATTTTAAGCAAGTTTTCTTGCATTTTGTTTCGTACGAGAAATCATCGAATTTAGCAATATTTTGACGTTTATCATTCCCTTTTCCTTTATGTGATTTAATCAAAATATCATCGAATTAGGCAATATTTTGCCATTTTCCACGTTTTTGTGAATTTTCAGTTTATTAGTATTAATTCACTAAATATACAATAAAAATGATGCAAACACATAATTGATTAGATAGTAACCTTAAATACTTCATTTTCAATCATCTAATTGTTTCTCGTTAAAATTCTGAGTAAGATATTGACAAAGGCAGAAGTTCGGTTTTTATTACTTATATCGACGTTTCAGCCGGATTAGAGCGGTTTTTACGTCTACATCTTCCATCGGTAATATAAACGGAAAATCAGGAACATTTTAGTTAATTCTAATGAAAACACATTGATTTTTATCATTTGTATTGGAAACAACATTGTCATATGTCTTTTCTTGGATCTAAATAATACGAAACCTCGCATTATGATTCGAAGTTAAAATCCTCAAATTTGGTATAATCGTGACTTTATTCACGTTTTTCATGTAGTTTGATATTACGTAAATATATTCATTTTTACCAATATTTCGATACTATTTCATGTAGTATCACGATATGTGATTTGGCCTTCAAATCTCAGAATTTCGCATAATATTGCATTTTAAGCAAGTTTTCTTGCATTTTGTTTCGTACGAGAAATCCTCGAATTTAGCAATATTTCGACGTTTATCATTCCCTTTTCTTTTATGTGATTTAATCAAAATATCATCGAATTATGCAATATTTTGCCGTTTTTTCCACGTTTTTGTGAATTTTCAGTTTATTAGTATTAATTCATTAAATATACAATAAAAATGATGCAAACACATAATTGATTAGATAGTAACCTTAAATACTTCATTTTCAATCATTTAATTGTTTCTCGTTAAAATACTGAGTAAGATATTGACAAGGGCAGAAGTTCGGTTTTTATTGCTTATATCGACGTTTCAGCCGGATTAGAGCGGTTTTACGTGTACATCTTCCATCGGTAATATAAACGGAAAATCAGGAACATTTTAGTCAATTCTAATGAAAACACATTGATTTTTATAATTTGTATTGGAAACAACATTGTCATATGTCTTTTCATGGATGTAAATAGTACGAAACCTCGCTTTATGATTCGAAGTTAAAATCCTCAAATTAGGTATAATAGTGACTTTTTTCACGTTTTTCATGTAGTTTGATATTACGTATATATATTCATTTTTACCAATATTTCGATACTAATTCATGTAGTGTCACGATATGTGATTTGGCCTTCAAATCTCAGAATTTCGCATAATATTGCATTTTAAGCAAGTTTTCTTGCATTTTGTTTCGTACGAAAAATCATCGAATTTAGCAATATTTTGACGTTTATCATCCCCTTTTCCTTTATGTGATTTAATCAAAATATCATCGAATTAGGCAATATTTTGCCGTTTTTCCACGTTTTTGTGAATTTTCAGTTTATTAGTATTAACTCAATAAATATACAATAAAAATGATGCAAACACATAATTGATTAGATAGTAACCTTAAATACTTCATTTTCAATCATCTATTTGTTTCTCGTTAAAATACTGAGTAAGATATTGAAAAGGGGAGAAGTTCGGTTTTTATTGCATTCATCGACTTTTCAGCCGGAATAGAGCGGTTTACGTGTACATCTTCCATCGGTAATATAAACGGAAAATCAGGAACATTTTAGTTAATTCTAATGAAAAAACATTGATTTTTATAATTTGTATTGGAAACAACATTGTCATATGACTTTTCTTGGATCTAAATAATACGAAACCTCGCATTATGATTCGAAGTTAAAATCCTCAAATTTGGTATAATCGTGACTTTTTTCACGTTTTTAATGTAGTTTGATATAACGTAAATATATTCATTTTTACCAATATTTCGATACTATTTCATGTAGAATCACGATATGTGATTTGGCCTTCAAATCTCAGAATTTCGCATAATATTGCATTTTAAGCAAGTTTTCTTGCATTTTGTTTCGTACGAGAAATCATCGAATTTAGCAATATTTTGACGTTTATTATTCCCTTTTCCTTTATGTGATTTAATCAAAATATCATCGAATTAGGCAATATTTTGCCGTTTTTCCACGTTTTTGTGAATTTTCAGTTTATTAGTATTAACTCAATAAATATACAATAAAAATGATGCAAACACATAATTGATTAGATAATAACCTTAAATGCTTCATTTTCAATCATCTATTTGTTTCTCTTTAAAATACTGAGTAAGATATTGAAAAGGGGAGAAGTTCTGTTTTTATTGCATATATCCACGTTTCTGCCGGATTAGAGCGGTTTTACGTGTACATCTTCCATCGGTAATATAAACGGAAAATCAGGAACATTTTAGTTAATTCTATTGAAAAGACATTGATTTTTATCATTTGTATTGGAAACAACATTGTCATATGTCTTTTCATGGATGTAAATAGTACGAAACCTCGCTTTATGATTCGAAGTTAAAATCCTCAAATTTGGTATAATAGTGACTTTTTTCACGTTTTTCATGTAGTTTGATATTACGTATATATATTCATTTTTACCAATATTTCGATACTAATTCATGTAGTGTCACGATATGTGATTTGGCCTTCAAATCTCAGAATTTCGCATAATATTGCATTTTAAGCAAGTTTTCTTGCATTTTGTTTCGTACGAAAAATCATCGAATTTAGCAATATTTTGACGTTTATCATCCCCTTTTCCTTTATGTGATTTAATCAAAATATCATCGAATTAGGCAATATTTTGCTATTTTTCCACGTTTTTGTGAATTTTCAGTTTATTAGTATTAATTCTTTTAAAATACAATAAAAATGATGCAAACACATAATTGATTAGATAGTAACCTTAAATACTTCATTTTCCATCATCTAATTGTTTCTCGTTAAAATACTGAGTAAGATATTGACAAAGGCAGAAGTTCGGTTTTTATTGCTTATATCGACGTTTCAGCCGGATTAGAGCGGTTTTACGTGTACATCTTCCATCGGTAATATAAACGGAAAATCAGGAACATTTTAGTTAATTCTAATGAAAACACATTGATTTTTATCATTTGTATTGGAAACAACATTGTCATATGTCTTTTCTTGGATCTAAATAATACGAAACCTCGCATTATGATTCGAAGTTAAAATCCTCAAATTTGGTATAATCGTGACTTTATTCACGTTTTTCATGTAGTTTGATATTACGTAAATATATTCATTTTTACCAATATTTCGATACTATTTCATGTAGTATCACGATATGTGATTTGGCCTTCAAATCTCAGAATTTCGCATAATATTGCATTTTAAGCAAGTTTTCTTGCATTTTGTTTCGTACGAGAAATCATCGAATTTAGCAATATTTCGACGTTTATCATTCCCTTTTCTTTTATGTGATTTAATCAAAATATCATCGAATTAGGCAATATTTTGCCGTTTTTCCACGTTTTTGTGAATTTTCAGTTTATTAGTATTAATTCATTAAATATACAATAAAAATGATGCAAACACATAATTGATTAGATAGTAACCTTAAATACTTCATTTTCAATCATTTAATTGTTTCTCGTTAAAATACTGAGTAAGATATTGACAAGGGCAGAAGTTCGGTTTTTATTGCTTATATCGACGTTTCAGCCGGACTAGAGCGGTTTTACGTGTACATCTTCCATCGGTAATATAAACGGAAAATCAGGAACATTTTAGTCAATTCTAATGAAAACACATTGATTTTTATAATTTGTATTGGAAACAACATTGTCATATGTCTTTTCATGGATGTAAATAGTACGAAACCTCGCTTTATGATTCGAAGTTAAAATCCTCAAATTAGGTATAATAGTGACTTTTTTCACGTTTTTCATGTAGTTTGATATTACGCATATATATTCATTTTTACCAATATTTCGATACTAATTCATGTAGTGTCACGATATGTGATTTGGCCTTCAAATCTCAGAATTTCGCATAATATTGCATTTTAAGCAAGTTTTCTTGCATTTTGTTTCGTACGAAAAATCATCGAATTTAGCAATATTTTGACGTTTATCATCCCCTTTTCCTTTATGTGATTTAATCAAAATATCATCGAATTAGGCAATATTTTGCCGTTTTTCCACGTTTTTGTGAATTTTCAGTTTATTAGTATTAACTCAATAAATATACAATAAAAATGATGCAAACACATAATTGATTAGATAGTAACCTTAAATACTTCATTTTCAATCATCTATTTGTTTCTCGTTAAAATACTGAGTAAGATATTGAAAAGGGGAGAAGTTCGGTTTTTATTGCATACATCGACTTTTCAGCCGGAATAGAGCGGTTTTACGTGTACATCTTCCATCGGTAATATAAACGGAAAATCAGGAACATTTTAGTTAATTCTAATGAAAAAACATTGATTTTTATAATTTGTATTGGAAACAACATTGTCATATGTCTTTTCTTGGATCTAAATAATGCGAAACCTCGCATTATGATTCGAAGTTAAAATCCTCAAATTTGGTATAATCGTGACTTTTTTCACGTTTTTAATGTAGTTTGATATAACGTAAATATATTCATTTTTACCAATATTTCGATACTATTTCATGTAGAATCACGATATGTGATTTGGCCTTCAAATCTCAGAATTTCGCATAATATTGCATTTTAAGCAAGTTTTCTTGCATTTTGTTTCGTACGAGAAATCATCGAATTTAGCAATATTTTGACGTTTATTATTCCGTTTTCCTTTATGTGATTTAATCAAAATATCATCGAATTAGGCAATATTTTGCCGTTTTTCCACGTTTTTGTGAATTTTCAGTTTATTAGTATTAACTCAATAAATATACAATAAAAATGATGCAAACACATAATTGATTAGATAATAACCTTAAATGCTTCATTTTCAATCATCTATTTGTTTCTCTTTAAAATACTGAGTAAGATATTGAAAAGGGGAGAAGTTCTGTTTTTATTGCATATATCGACGTTTCTGCCGGATTAGAGCGGTTTTACGTGTACATCTTCCATCGGTAATATAAACGGAAAATCAGGAACATTTTAGTTAATTCTATTGAAAAGACATTGATTTTTATCATTTGTATTGGAAACAACATTGTCATATGTCTTTTCATGGATGTAAATAGTACGAAACCTCGCTTTATGATTCGAAGTTAAAATCCTCAAATTTGGTATAATAGTGACTTTTTTCACGTTTTTCATGTAGTTTGATATTACGTATATATATTCATTTTTACCAATATTCCGATACTAATTCATGTAGTGTCACGATATGTGATTTGGCCTTCAAATCTCAGAATTTCGCATAATATTGCATTTTAAGCAAGTTTTCTTGCATTTTGTTTCGTACGAAAAATCATCGAATTTAGCAATATTTTGACGTTTATCATCCCCTTTTCCTTTATGTGATTTAATCAAAATATCATCGAATTAGTCAATATTTTGCCGTTTTTCCACGTTTTTGTGAATTTTCAGTTTATTAGTATTAATTCATTAAATATACAATAAAAATGATGCAAACACATAATTGATTAGATAGTAACCTTAAATACTTCATTTTCCATCATCTA
This sequence comes from Procambarus clarkii, assembly GCF_040958095.1. Taxonomy (NCBI): domain Eukaryota; kingdom Metazoa; phylum Arthropoda; class Malacostraca; order Decapoda; family Cambaridae; genus Procambarus; species Procambarus clarkii. Next base: position 22,185,327 of record NC_091221.1, on the reverse strand, counting down.
ATTGTTTCTCGTTAAAATACTGAGTAAGATATTGACAAAGGCAGAAGTTCGGTTTTTATTGCTTATATCGACGTTTCAGCCGGATTAGAGCGGTTTTACGTGTACATCTTCCATCGGTAATATAAACGGAAAATCAGGAACATTTTAGTTAATTCTAATGAAAACACATTGATTTTTATCATTTGCATTGGAAACAACATTGTCATATGTCTTTTCTTGGATCTAAATAATACGAAACCTCGCATTATGATTCGAAGTTAAAATCCTCAAATTTGGTATAATCGTGACTTTTTTCACGTTTTTCATGTAGTTTGATATTACGTAAATATATTCATTTTTACCAATATTTCGATACTATTTCATGTAGAATCACGATATGTGATTTGGCCTTCAAATCTCAGAATTTCGCATAATATTGCATTTTAAGCAAGTTTTCTTGCATTTTGTTTCGTACGAGAAATCATCGAATTTAGCAATATTTTGACGTTTATCATTCCCTTTTCCTTTATGTGATTTAATTAAAATATCATCGAATTAGGCAATATTTTGCCATTTTTCCACGTTTTTGTGAATTTTCAGTTTATTAGTATTAATTCACTAAATATACAATAAAAATGATGCAAACACATAATTGATTAGATAGTAACCTTAAATACTTCATTTTCAATCATCTAATTGTTTCTCGTTAAAATTCTGAGTAAGATATTGACAAAGGCAGAAGTTCGGTTTTTATTACTTATATCGACGTTTCAGCCGGATTAGAGCGGTTTTACGTGTACATCTTCCATCGGTAATATAAACGGAAAATCAGGAACATTTTAGTTAATTCTAATGAAAACACATTGATTTTTATCATTTGCATTGGAAACAACATTGTCATATGTCTTTTCTTGGATCTAAATAATACGAAACCTCGCATTATGATTCGAAGTTAAAATCCTCAAATTTGGTATAATCGTGACTTTATTCACGTTTTTCATGTAGTTTGATATTACGTAAATATATTCATTTTTACCAATATTTCGATACTATTTCATGTAGTATCAAGATATGTGATTTGGCCTTCAAATCTCAGAATTTCGCATAATATTGCATTTTAATCAAGTTTTCTTGCATTTTGTTTCGTACGAGAAATCCTCGAATTTAGCAATATTTCGACGTTTATCATTCCCTTTTCCTTTATGTGATTTAATCAAAATATCATCGAATTAGGCAATATTTTGCCGTTTTTCCACGTTTTTGTGAATTTTCAGTTTATTAGTATTAATTCATTAAATATACAATAAAAATGATGCAAACACATAATTGATTAGATAGTAACCTTAAATACTTCATTTTCAATCATCTAATTGTTTCTCGTTAAAATACGGAGTAAGATATTGAAAAGGGGAGAAGTTCGGTTTTTGTTGCAAACATCGACTTTTCAGCCGGAATAGAGCGGTTTTACGTGTACATCTTCCATCGGTAATATAAACGGAAAATCAGGAACATTTTAGTTAATTCTAATGAAAACACATTGATTTTTATAATTTGTATTGGAAACAGCATTGTCATATGTCTTTTCTTGGATCTAAATAATACGAATCCTCGCATTATGATTCCAAGTTAAAATCCTCAAATTTGGTATAATCGTGACTTTTTTCACGTTTTTCATGTAGTTTGATATTACGTAAATATATTCATTTTTACCAATATTTCGATACTATTTCATGTAGAATCACGATATGTGATTTGGCCTTCAAATCTCAGAATTTCGCATAATATTGCATTTTAAGCAAGTTTTCTAGCATTTTGTTTCGTACGAGAAATCATCGAATTTAGCAATATTTTGACGTTTATCATTCCCTTTTCCTTTATCTGATTTAATCAAAATATCATCGAATTAGGCAATATTTTGCCGTTTTTCCACGTTTATGTGAATTTTCAGTTTATTAGTATTAACTCAATAAATATACAATAAAAATGATGCAAACACATAATTGATTAGATAATAACCTTAAATGCTTCATTTTCAATCATCTATTTGTTTCTCTTTAAAATACTGAGTAAGATATTGAAAAGGGGAGAAGTTCTGTTTTTATTGCATATATCGACGTTTCAGCCGGATTAGAGCGGTTTTACGTGTACATCTTCCATCGGTAATATAAACGGAAAATCAGGAACATTTTAGTTAATTCTATTGAAAACACATTGATTTTTATCATTTGTATTGGAAACAACATTGTCATATGTCTTTTCATGGATGTAAATAGTACGAAACCTCGCTTTATGATTCGAAGTTAAAATCCTCAAATTTGGTATAATAGTGACTTTTTTCACGTTTGTCATGTAGTTTGATATTACGTATATATATTCGTTTTTACCAATATTTCGATACTAATTCATGTAGTGTCACGATATGTGATTAGGCCTTCAAATCTCAGAATTTCGCATAATATTGCATTTTAAGCAAGTTTTCTTGCATTTTGTTTCGTACGAAAAATCATCGAATTTAGCAATATTTTGACGTTTATCATCCCCTTTTCCTTTATGTGATTTAATCAAAATATCATCGAATTAGGCAATATTTTGCCGTTTTTCCACGTTTTTGTGAATTTTCAGTTTATTAGTATTAACTCAATAAATATACAATAAAAATGATGCAAACACATAATTGATTAGATAGTAACCTTAAATACTTCATTTTCAATCATCTATTTGTTTCTCGTTAAAATACTGAGAAAGATATTGAAAAGGGGAGAAGTTCGGTTTTTATTGCATACATCGACTTTTCAGCCGGAATAGAGCGGTTTTACGTGTACATCTTCCATCGGTAATATAAACGGAAAATCAGGAACATTTTAGTTAATTCTAATGAAAAAACATTGATTTTTATAATTTGTATTGGAAACAACATTGTCATATGTCTTTTCTTGGATCTAAATAATACGAAACCTCGCATTATGATTCGAAGTTAAAATCCTCAAATTTGGTATAATCGTGACTTTTTTCACGTTTTTAATGTAGTTTGATATAACGTAAATATATTCATTTTTACCAATATTTCGATACTATTTCATGTAGAATCACGATATGTGATTTGGCCTTCAAATCTCAGAATTTCGCATAGTATTGCATTTTAAGCAAGTTTTCTTGCATTTTGTTTCGTACGAGAAATCATCGAATTTAGCAATATTTTGACGTTTATCATTCCCTTTTCCTTTATGTGATTTAATTAAAATATCATCGAATTAGGCAATATTTTGCCGTTTTTCCACGTTTTTGTGAATTTTCAGTTTATTAGTATTAACTCAATAAATATACAATAAAAATGATGCAAACACATAATTGATTAGATAATAACCTTAAATGCTTCATTTTTAATCATCTATTTGTTTCTCTTTAAAATACTGAGTAAGATATTGAAAAAGGGAGAAGTTCTGTTTTTATTGCATATATCGACGTTTCTGCCGGATTAGAGCGGTTTTACGTGTACATCTTCCATCGGTAATATAAACGGAAAATCAGGAACATTTTAGTTAATTCTATTGAAAAGACATTGATTTTTATCATTTGTATTGGAAACAACATTGTCATATGTCTTTTCATGGATGTAAATAGTACGAAACCTCGCTTTATGATTCGAAGTTAAAATCCTCAAATTTGGTATAATAGTGACTTTTTTCACGTTTTTCATGTAGTTTGATATTACGTATATATATTCATTTTTACCAATATTTCGATACTAATTCATGTAGTGTCACGATATGTGATTTGGCCTTCAAATCTCAGAATTTCGCATAATATTGCATTTTAAGCAAGTTTTCTTGCATTTTGTTTCGTACGAAAAATCATCGAATTTAGCAATATTTTGACGTTTATCATCCCCTTTTCCTTTATGTGATTTAATCAAAATATCATCGAATTAGGCAATATTTTGAAGTTTTTCCACGTTTTTGTGAATTTTCAGTTTATTAGTATTAATTCATTAAATATACAATAAAAATGATGCAAACACATAATTGATTAAATAGTAACCTTAAATACTTCATTTTCCATCATCTAATTGTTTCTCGTTAAAATACTGAGTAAGATATTGACAAAGGCAGAAGTTCGGTTTTTATTGCTTATATCGACGTTTCAGCCGGATTAGAGCGGTTTTACGTGTACATCTTCCATCGGTAATATAAACGGAAAATCAGGAACATTTTAGTTAATTCTAATGAAAACACATTGATTTTTATCATTTGCATTGGAAACAACATTGTCATATGTCTTTTCTTGGATCTAAATAATACGAAACCTCGCATTATGATTCGAAGTTAAAATCCTCAAATTTGGTATAATCGTGACTTTATTCACGTTTTTCATGTAGTTTGATATTACGTAAATATATTCATTTTTACCAATATTTCGATACTATTTCATGTAGTATCAAGATATGTGATTTGGCCTTCAAATCTCAGAATTTCGCATAATATTGCATTTTAATCAAGTTTTCTTGCATTTTGTTTCGTACGAGAAATCCTCGAATTTAGCAATATTTCGACGTTTATCATTCCCTTTTCCTTTATGTGATTTAATCAAAATATCATCGAATTAGGCAATATTTTGCCGTTTTTCCATGTTTTTGTGAATTTTCAGTTTATTAGTATTAATTCATTAAATATACAATAAAAATGATGCAAACACATAATTGATTAGATAGTCACCTTAAATACTTCATTTTCAATCATCTAATTGTTTCTCGTTAAAATACTGAGTAAGATATTGAAAAGGGGAGAGGTTCGGTTTTTGTTGCAAACATCGACTTTTCAGCCGGAATAGAGCGGTTTTACGTGTACATCTTCCATCGGTAATATAAACGGAAAATCAGGAACATTTTAGTTAATTCTAATGAAAACACATTGATTTTTATAATTTGTATTGGAAACAACATTGTCATATGTCTTTTCTTGGATCTAAATAATACGAATCCTCGCATTATGATTCCAAGTTAAAATCCTCAAATTTGGTATAATCGTGACTTTTTTCACGTTTTTCATGTAGTTTGATATTACGTAAATATATTCATTTTACCAATATTTCGATACTATTTCATGTAGAATCACGATATGTGATTTGGCCTTCAAATCTCAGAATTTCGCATAATATTGCGTTTTAAGCAAGTTTTCTTGCATTTTGTTTCGTACGAGAAATCATCGAATTTAGCAATATTTTGACGTTTATCATTCCCTTTTCCTTTATGTGATTTAATTAAAATATCATCGAATTAGGCAATATTTTGCCGTTTTTCCACGTTTTTGTGAATTTTCAGTTTATTAGTATTAACTCAATAAATATACAATAAAAATGATGCAAACACATAATTGATTAGATAATAACCTTAAATGCTTCATTTTTAATCATCTATTTGTTTCTCTTTAAAATACTGAGTAAGATATTGAAAAAGGGAGAAGTTCTGTTTTTATTGCATATATCGACGTTTCTGCCGGATTAGAGCGGTTTTACGTGTACATCTTCCATCGGTAATATAAACGGAAAATCAGGAACATTTTAGTTAATTCTATTGAAAAGACATTGATTTTTATCATTTGTATTGGAAACAACATTGTCATATGTCTTTTCATGGATGTAAATAGTACGAAACCTCGCTTTATGATTCGAAGTTAAAATCCTCAAATTTGGTATAATAGTGACTTTTTTCACGTTTTTCATGTAGTTTGATATTACGTATATATATTCATTTTTACCAATATTTCGATACTAATTCATGTAGTGTCACGATATGTGATTTGGCCTTCAAATCTCAGAATTTCGCATAATATTGCATTTTAAGCAAGTTTTCTTGCATTTTGTTTCGTACGAAAAATCATCGAATTTAGCAATATTTTGACGTTTATCATCCCCTTTTCCTTTATGTGATTTAATCAAAATATCATCGAATTAGGCAATATTTTGAAGTTTTTCCACGTTTTTGTGAATTTTCAGTTTATTAGTATTAATTCATTAAATATACAATAAAAATGATGCAAACACATAATTGATTAAATAGTAACCTTAAATACTTCATTTTCCATCATCTAATTGTTTCTCGTTAAAATACTGAGTAAGATATTGACAAAGGCAGAAGTTCGGTTTTTATTGCTTATATCGACGTTTCAGCCGGATTAGAGCGGTTTTACGTGTACATCTTCCATCGGTAATATAAACGGAAAATCAGGAACATTTTAGTTAATTCTAATGAAAACACATTGATTTTTATCATTTGCATTGGAAACAACATTGTCATATGTCTTTTCTTGGATCTAAATAATACGAAACCTCGCATTATGATTCGAAGTTAAAATCCTCAAATTTGGTATAATCGTGACTTTATTCACGTTTTTCATGTAGTTTGATATTACGTAAATATATTCATTTTTACCAATATTTCGATACTATTTCATGTAGTATCAAGATATGTGATTTGGCCTTCAAATCTCAGAATTTCGCATAATATTGCATTTTAATCAAGTTTTCTTGCATTTTGTTTCGTACGAGAAATCCTCGAATTTAGCAATATTTCGACGTTTATCATTCCCTTTTCCTTTATGTGATTTAATCAAAATATCATCGAATTAGGCAATATTTTGCCGTTTTTCCATGTTTTTGTGAATTTTCAGTTTATTAGTATTAATTCATTAAATATACAATAAAAATGATGCAAACACATAATTGATTAGATAGTCACCTTAAATACTTCATTTTCAATCATCTAATTGTTTCTCGTTAAAATACTGAGTAAGATATTGAAAAGGGGAGAGGTTCGGTTTTTGTTGCAAACATCGACTTTTCAGCCGGAATAGAGCGGTTTTACGTGTACATCTTCCATCGGTAATATAAACGGAAAATCAGGAACATTTTAGTTAATTCTAATGAAAACACATTGATTTTTATAATTTGTATTGGAAACAACATTGTCATATGTCTTTTCTTGGATCTAAATAATACGAATCCTCGCATTATGATTCCAAGTTAAAATCCTCAAATTTGGTATAATCGTGACTTTTTTCACGTTTTTCATGTAGTTTGATATTACGTAAATATATTCATTTTACCAATATTTCGATACTATTTCATGTAGAATCACGATATGTGATTTGGCCTTCAAATCTCAGAATTTCGCATAATATTGCGTTTTAAGCAAGTTTTCTTGCATTTTGTTTCGTACGAGAAATCATCGAATTTAGCAATATTTTGACGTTTATCATTCCCTTTTCCTTTATCTGATTTAATCAAAATATCATCGAATTAGGCAATATTTTGCCGTTTTTCCACGTTTTTGTGAATTTTCAGTTTATTAGTATTAACTCAATAAATATGCAATAAAAATGATGCAAACACATAATTGATTAGATAATAACCTTAAATGCTTCATTTCTAATCATCTATTTGTTTCTCTTTAAAATACTGAGTAAGATATTGAAAAGGGGAGAAGTTCTGTTTTTATTGCATATATCGACGTTTCTGCCGGATTAGAGCGGTTTTACGTGTACATCTTCCATCGGTAATATAAACGGAAAATCAGGAACATTTTAGTTAATTCTAATGAAAACACATTGATTTTTATCATTTGCATTGGATACAACATTGTCATATGTCTTTTCTTGGATCTAAATAATACGAAACCTCGCATTATGATTCGAAGTTAAAATCCTCAAATTTGGTATAATCGTGACTTTATTCACGTTTTTCATGTAGTTTGATATTACGTAAATATATTCATTTTTACCAATATTTCGATACTATTTCATGTAGTATCAAGATATGTGATTTGGCCTTCAAATCTCAGAATTTCGCATAATATTGCATTTTAATCAAGTTTTCTTGCATTTTGTTTCGTACGAGAAATCCTCGAATTTAGCAATATTTCGACGTTTATCATTCCCTTTTCCTTTATGTGATTTAATCAAAATATCATCGAATTAGGCAATATTTTGCCGTTTTTCCACGTTTTTGTGAATTTTCAGTTTATTAGTATTAATTCATTAAATATACAATAAAAATGATGCAAACACATAATTGATTAGATAGTCACCTTAAATACTTCATTTTCAATCATCTAATTGTTTCTCGTTAAAATACTGAGTAAGATATTGAAAAGGGGAGAAGTTCGGTTTTTGTTGCAAACATCGACTTTTCAGCCGGAATAGAGCGGTTTTACGTGTACATCTTCCATCGGTAATATAAACGGAAAATCAGGAACATTTTAGTTAATTCTAATGAAAACACATTGATTTTTATAATTTGTATTGGAAACAACATTGTCATATGTCTTTTCTTGGATCTAAATAATACGAATCCTCGCATTATGATTCCAAGTTAAAATCCTCAAATTTGGTATAATCGTGACTTTTTTCACGTTTTTCATGTAGTTTGATATTACGTAAATATATTCATTTTTACCAATATTTCGATACTATTTCATGTAGAATCACGATATGTGATTTGGCCTTCAAATCTCAGAATTTCGCATAATATTGCGTTTTAAGCAAGTTTTCTTGCATTTTGTTTCGTACGAGAAATCATCGAATTTAGCAATATTTTGACGTTTATCATTCCATTTTCCTTTATCTGATTTAATCAAAATATCATCGAATTAGGCAATATTTTGCCGTTTTTCCACGTTTTTGTGAATTTTCAGTTTATTAGTATTAACTCAATAAATATACAATAAAAATGATGCAAACACATAATTGATTAGATAATAACCTTAAATGCTTCATTTTCAATCATCTATTTGTTTCTCTTTAAAATACTGAGTACGATATTGAAAAAGGGAGAAGTTCTGTTTTTATTGCATATATCGACGTTTCAGCCGGATTAGAGCGGTTTTACGTGTACATCTTCCATCGGTAATATAAACGGAAAATCAGGAACATTTTAGTTAATTCTATTGAAAACACATTGATTTTTATCATTTGTATTGGAAACAACATTGTCATATGTCTTTTCATGGATGTAAATAGTACGAAACCTCGCTGTATGATTCCAAGTTAAAATCCTCAAATTTGGTATAATAGTGACTTTTTTCACGTTTGTCATGTAGTTTGATATTACGTATATATATTCATTTTTACCAATATTTCGATACTAATTCATGTAGTGTCACGATATGTGATTAGGCCTTCAAATCTCAGAATTTCGCATAATATTGCATTTTAAGCAAGTTTTCTTGCATTTTGTTTCGTACGAAAAATCATCGAATTTAGCAATATTTTGACGTTTATCATCCCCTTTTCCTTTATGTGATTTAATCAAAATATCATCGAATTAGGCAATATTTTGCCGTTTTTCCACGTTTTTGTGAATTTTCAGTTTATTAGTATTAATTCACTAAATATACAATAAAAATGATGCAAACACATAATTGATTAGATAGTAACCTTAAATACTTCATTTTCAATCATCTAATTGTTTCTCGTTAAAATACTGAGTAAGATATTTAAAAAGGCAGAAGTTCGGTTTTTATTGCTTATATCGACGTTTCAGCCGGATTAGAGCGGTTTTACGTGTACATCTTCCATCGGTAATATAAATGGAAAATCAGGAACATTTTAGTTAATTCTAATGAAAACACATTGATTTTTATCATTTGTATTGGAAACAACATTGTCATATGTCTTTTCTTGGATCTAAATAATACGAAACCTCGCATTATGATTCGAAGTTAAAATCCTCAAATTTGGTATAATCGTGACTTTATTCACGTTTTTCACGTAGTTTGATATTACGTAAATATATTCATTTTTACCAATATTTCGATACTATTTCATGTAGTATCAAGATATGTGATTTGGCCTTCAAATCTCAGAATTTCGCATAATATTGCATTTTAAGCAAGTTTTCTTGCATTTTGTTTCGTACGAGAAATCATCGAATTTAGCAATATTTCGACGTTTATCATTCCCTTTTCCTTTATGTGATTTAATCAAAATATCATCGAATTAGGCAATATTTTGCCGTTTTTCCACGTTTTTGTGAATTTTCAGTTTATTAGTATTAATTCATTAAATATACAATAAAAATGATGCAAACACATAATTGATTAGATAGTAACCTTAAATACTTCATTTTCAATCATCTATTTGTTTCTCGTTAAAATACTGAGTAAGATATTGAAAAGGGGAGAAGTTCGGTTTTTATTGCATACATCGACTTTTCAGCCGGAATAGAGCGGTTTTACGTGTACATCTTCCATCGGTAATATAAACGGAAAATCAGGAACATTTTAGTTAATTCTAATAAAAAAACATTGATTTTTATCATTTGTATTGGAAACAACATTGTCATATGTCTTTTCATGGATGTAAATAGTACGAAACCTCGCTTTATGATTCGAAGTTAAAATCCTCAAATTTGGTATAATCGTGACTTTTTTCACGTTTTTAATGTAGTTTGATATAACGTAAATATATTCATTTTTACCAATATTTCGATACTATTTCACGTAGAATCACGATATGTGATTTGGCCTTCAAATCTCAGAATTTCGCATAATATTGCATTTTAAGCAAGTTTTCTTGCATTTTGTTTCGTACGAGAAATCATCGAATTTAGCAATATTTTGACGTTTATCATTCCCTTTTCCTTTATGTGATATAATCAAAATATCATCGAATTAGGCAATATTTTGCCGTTTTTCCACGTTTTTGTGAATTTTCAGTTTATTAGTATTAACTCAATAAATATACAATAAAAATGATGCAAACACATAATTGATTAGATAATAACCTTAAATGCTTCATTTTCAATCATCTATTTGTTTCTCTTTAAAATACTGAGTAAGATATTGAAAATGGGAGAAGTTCTGTTTTTATTGCATATATCGACGTTTCTGCCGGATTAGAGCGGTTTTACGTGTACATCTTCCATCGGTAATATAAACGGAAAATCAGGAACATTTTAGTTAATTCTATTGAAAAGACATTGATTTTTATCATTTGTATTGGAAACAACATTGTCATATGTCTTTTCATGGATGTAAATAGTACGAAACCTCGCTTTATGATTCGAAGTTAAAATCCTCAAATTTGGTATAATAGTGACTTTTTTCACGTTTTTCATGTAGTTTGATATTACGTATATATATTCATTTTTACCAATATTTCGATACTAATTCATGTAGTGTCACGATATGTGATTTGGCCTTCAAATCTCAGAATTTCGCATAATATTGCATTTTAAGCAAGTTTTCTTGCATTTTGTTTCGTACGAAAAATCATCGAATTTAGCAATATTTTGACGTTTATCATCCCCTTTTCCTTTATGTGATTTAATCAAAATATCATCGAATTAGGCAATATTTTGCCGTTTTTCCACGTTTTTGTGAATTTTCAGTTTATTAGTATTAATTCATTAAATATACAATAAAAATGATGCAAACACATAATTGATTAGATAGTAACCTTAAATACTTCATTTTCCATCATCTAATTGTTTCTCGTTAAAATACTGAGTAAGATATTGACAAAGGCAGAAGTTCGGTTTTTATTGCTTATATCGACGTTTCAGCCGGATTAGAGCGGTTTTACGTGTACATCTTCCATCGGTAATATAAACGGAAAATCAGGAACATTTTAGTTAATTCTAATGAAAACACATTGATTTTTATCATTTGCATTGGAAACAACATTGTCATATGTCTTTTCTTGGATCTAAATAATACGAAACCTCGCATTATGATTCGAAGTTAAAATCCTCAAATTTGGTATAATCGTGACTTTATTCACGTTTTTCATGTAGTTTGATATTACGTAAATATATTCATTTTTACCAATATTTCGATACTATTTCATGTAGTATCAAGATATGTGATTTGGCCTTCAAATCTCAGAATTTCGCATAATATTGCATTTTAATCAAGTTTTCTTGCATTTTGTTTCGTACGAGAAATCCTCGAATTTAGCAATATTTCGACGTTTATCATTCCCTTTTCCTTTATGTGATTTAATCAAAATATCATCGAATTAGGCAATATTTTGCCGTTTTTCCACGTTTTTGTGAATTTTCAGTTTATTAGTATTAATTCGATAAATAAACAATAAAAATTATGCAAACACATAATTGATTAGATAGTAACCTTAAATACTTCATTTTCAATCATCTAATTGTTTCTCGTTAAAATACTGAGTAAGATATTGAAAAAGGCAGAAGTTCGGTTTTTATTGCTTATATCGACGTTTCAGCCGGATTAGAGCGGTTTTACGTGTACATCTTCCATCGGTAATATAAATGGAAAATCAGGAACATTTTAGTTAATTCTAATGAAAACACATTGATTTTTATCATTTGTATTGGAAACAACATTGTCATATGTCTTTTCTTGGATCTAAATAATACGAAACCTCGCATTATGATTCGAAGTTAAAATCCTCAAATTTGGTATAATCGTGACTTTATTCACGTTTTTCACGTAGTTTGATATTACGTAAATAGATTCATTTTTACCAATATTTCGATACTATTTCATGTAGTATCAAGATATGTGATTTGGCCTTCAAATCTCAGAATTTCGCATAATATTGCATTTTAAGCAAGTTTTCTTGCATTTTGTTTCGTACGAGAAATCATCGAATTTAGCAATATTTCGACGTTTATCATTCCCTTTTCCTTTATGTGATTTAATCAAAATATCATCGAATTAGGCAATATTTTGCCGTTTTTCCACGTTTTTGTGAATTTTCAGTTTATTAGTATTAATTCATTAAATATACAATAAAAATGATGCAAACACATAATTGATTGGATAGTAACCTTAAATACTTCATTTTCAATCATCTAATTGTTTCTCGTTAAAATACTGAGTAAGATATTGACAAGGGCAGAAGTTCGGTTTTTATTGCTTATATCGACGTTTCAGCCGGATTAGAGCGGTTTTACGTGTACATCTTCCATCGGTAATATAAACGGAAAATCAGGAACATTTTAGTTAATTCTAATGAAAACACATTGATTTTTATAATTTGTATTGGAAACAACATTGTCATATGTCTTTTCATGGATGTAAATAGTACGAAACCTCGCTTTATGATTCGAAGTTAAAATCCTCAAATTTGGTATAATAGTGACTTTTTTCACGTTTTTCATGTAGTTTGATATTACGTATATATATTCATTTTTACCAATATTTCGATACTAATTCATGTAGTGTCACGATATGTGATTTGGCCTTCAAGTCTCAGAATTTCGCATAATATTGCATTTTAAGCAAGTTTTCTTGCATTTTGTTTCGTACGAGAAATCATCGATTTTAGCAATATTTTGACGTTTATCATTCCCTTTTCCTTTATGTGATTTAATCAAAATATCATCGAATTAGGCAATATTTTGCCGTTTTTCCACGTTTTTGTGAATTTTCAGTTTATTAGTATTAATTCATTAAATATACAATAAAAATGATGCAAACACATAATTGATTAGATAGTAACCTTAAATACTTCATTTTCAATCATCTAATTGTTTCTCGTTAAAATACTGAGTAAGATATTGAAAAGGGGAGAAGTTCGGTTTTTGTTGCAAACATCGACTTTTCAGCCGGAATAGAGCGGTTTTACGTGTACATCTTCCATCGGTAATATAAACGGAAAATCAGGAACATTTTAGTTAATTCTAATGAAAACACATTGATTTTTATAATTTGTATTGGAAACAACATTGTCATATGTCTTTTCTTGGATCTAAATAATACGAATCCTCGCATTATGATTCCAAGTTAAAATCCTCAAATTTGGTATAATCGTGACTTTTTTCACGTTTTTCATGTAGTTTGATATTACGTAAATATATTCATTTTTACCAATATTTCGATACTATTTCATGTAGAATCACGATATGTGATTTGGCCTTCAAATCTCAGAATTTCGCATAATATTGCATTTTAAGCAAGTTTTCTTGCATTTTGTTTCGTACGAGAAATCATCGAATTTAGAAAACATGAATTTATTTTGACGTTTATAATTCCCTTTTCCTTTATCTGATTTAATCAAAATATCATCGAATTAGGCAATATTTTGCCGTTTTTCCACGTTTTTGTGAATTTTCAGTTTATTAGTATTAACTCAATAAATATACAATAAAAATGATGCAAACACATAATTGATTAGATAATAACCTTAAATGCTTCATTTTTAATCATCTATTTGTTTCTCTTTAAAATACTGAGTAAGATATTGAAAAGGGGAGAAGTTCTGTTTTTATTGCATATATCGACGTTTCTGCCGGATTAGAGCGGTTTTACGTGTACATCTTCCATCGGTAATATAAACGGAAAATCAGGAACATTTTAGTTAATTCTATTGAAAAGACATTGATTTTTATCATTTGTATTGGAAACAACATTGTCATATGTCTTTTCATGGATGTAAATAGTACGAAACCTCGCTTTATGATTCGAAGTTAAAATCCTCAAATTTGGTATAATAGTGACTTTTTTCACGTTTTTCATGTAGTTTGATATTACGTATATATATTCATTTTTACCAATATTTCGATACTAATTCATGTAGTGTCACGATATGTGATTTGGCCTTCAAATCTCAGAATTTCGCATAATATTGCATTTTAAGCAAGTTTTCTTGCATTTTGTTTCGTACGAAAAATCATCGAATTTAGCAATATTTTGACGTTTATCATCCCCTTTTCCTTTATGTGATTTAATCAAAATATCATCGAATTAGGCAATATTTTGCCGTTTTTCCACGTTTTTGTGAATTTTCAGTTTATTAGTATTAATTCATTAAATATACAATAAAAATGATGCAAACACATAATTGATTAGATAGTAACCTTAAATACTTCATTTTCCATCATCTAATTGTTTCTCGTTAAAATACTGAGTAAGATATTGACAAAGGCAGAAGTTCGGTTTTTATTGCTTATATCGACGTTTCAGCCGGATTAGAGCGGTTTTACGTGTACATCTTCCATCGGTAATATAAACGGAAAATCAGGAACATTTTAGTTAATTCTAATGAAAACACATTGATTTTTATCATTTGCATTGGAAACAACATTGTCATATGTCTTTTCTTGGATCTAAATAATACGAAACCTCGCATTATGATTCGAAGTTAAAATCCTCAAATTTGGTATAATCGTGACTTTATTCACGTTTTTCATGTAGTTTGATATTACGTAAATATATTCATTTTTACCAATATTTCGATACTATTTCATGTAGTATCAAGATATGTGATTTGGCCTTCAAATCTCAGAATTTCGCATAATATTGCATTTTAATCAAGTTTTCTTGCATTTTGTTTCGTACGAGAAATCCTCGAATTTAGCAATATTTCGACGTTTATCATTCCCTTTTCCTTTATGTGATTTAATCAAAATATCATCGAATTAGGCAATATTTTGCCGTTTTTCCACGTTTTTGTGAATTTTCAGTTTATTAGTATTAATTCATTAAATATACAATAAAAATGATGCAAACACATAATTGATTAGATAGTCACCTTAAATACTTCATTTTCAATCATCTAATTGTTTCTCGTTAAAATACTGAGTAAGATATTGAAAAGGGGAGAAGTTCGGTTTTTGTTGCAAACATCGACTTTTCAGCCGGAATAGAGCGGTTTTACGTGTACATCTTCCATCGGTAATATAAACGGAAAATCAGGAACATTTTAGTTAATTCTAATGAAAACACATTGATTTTTATAATTTGTATTGGAAACAACATTGTCATATGTCTTTTCTTGGATCTAAATAATACGAATCCTCGCATTATGATTCCAAGTTAAAATCCTCAAATTTGGTATAATCGTGACTTTTTTCACGTTTTTCATGTAGTTTGATATTACGTAAATATATTCATTTTTACCAATATTTCGATACTATTTCATGTAGAATCACGATACGTGATTTGGCCTTCAAATCTCAGAATTTCGCATAATATTGCGTTTTAAGCAAGTTTTCTTGCATTTTGTTTCGTACGAGAAATCATCGAATTTAGCAATATTTTGACGTTTATCATTCCCTTTTCCTTTATCTGATTTAATCAAAATATCATCGAATTAGGCAATATTTTGCCGTTTTTCCACGTTTTTGTGAATTTTCAGTTTATTAGTATTAACTCAATAAATATACAATAAAAATGATGCAAACACATAATTGATTAGATAATAACCTTAAATGCTTCATTTTCAATCATCTATTTGTTTCTCTTTAAAATACTGAGTAAGATATTGAAAAGGGGAGAAGTTCTGTTTTTATTGCATATATCGACGTTTCAGCCGGATTAGAGCGGTTTTACGTGTACATCTTCCATCGGTAATATAAACGGAAAATCAGGAACATTTTAGTTAATTCTATTGAAAACACATTGATTTTTATCATTTGTATTGGAAACAACATTGTCATATGTCTTTTCATGGATGTAAATAGTACGAAACCTCGCTTTATGATTCCAAGTTAAAATCCTCAAATTTGGTATAATAGTGACTTTTTTCACGTTTGTCATGTAGTTTGATATTACGTATATATATTCATTTTTACCAATATTTCGATACTAATTCATGTAGTGTCACGATATGTGATTAGGCCTTCAAATCTCAGAATTTCGCATAATATTGCATTTTAAGCAAGTTTTCTTGCATTTTGTTTCGTACGAAAAATCATCGAATATAGCAATATTTTGACGTTTATCATCCCCTTTTCCTTTATGTGATTTAATCAAAATATCATCGAATTAGGCAATATTTTGCCGTTTTTCCACGTTTTTGTGAATTTTCAGTTTATTAGTATTAATTCACTAAATATACAATAAAAATGATGCAAACACATAATTGATTAGATAGTAACCTTAAATACTTCATTTTCAATCATCTAATTGTTTCTCGTTAAAATACTGAGTAAGATATTGAAAAAGGCAGAAGTTCGGTTTTTATTGCTTATATCGACGTTTCAGCCGGATTAGAGCGGTTTTACGTGTACATCTTCCATCGGTAATATAAATGGAAAATCAGGAACATTTTAGTTAATTCTAATGAAAACACATTGATTTTTATCATTTGTATTGGAAACAACATTGTCATATGTCTTTTCTTGGATCTAAATAATACGAAACCTCGCATTATGATTCGAAGTTAAAATCCTCAAATTTGGTATAATCGTGACTTTATTCACGTTTTTCACGTAGTTTGATATTACGTAAATAGATTCATTTTTACCAATATTTCGATACTATTTCATGTAGTATCAAGATATGTGATTTGGCCTTCAAATCTCAGAATTTCGCATAATATTGCATTTTAAGCAAGTTTTCTTGCATTTTGTTTCGTACGAGAAATCATCGAATTTAGCAATATTTCGACGTTTATCATTCCCTTTTCCTTTATGTGATTTAATCAAAATATCATCGAATTAGGCAATATTTTGCCGTTTTTCCACGTTTTTGTGAATTTTCAGTTTATTAGTATTAATTCATTAAATATACAATAAAAATGATGCAAACACATAATTGATTAGATAGTAACCTTAAATACTTCATTTTCAATCATCTATTTGTTTCTCGTTAAAATACTGAGTAAGATATTGAAAAGGGGAGAAGTTCGGTTTTTATTGCATACATCGACTTTTCAGCCGGAATAGAGCGGTTTTACGTGTACATCTTCCATCGGTAATATAAACGGAAAATCAGGAACATTTTAGTTAATTCTAATGAAAAAACATTGATTTTTATAATTTGTATTGGAAACAACATTGTCATATGTCTTTTCTTGGATCTAAATAATACGAAACCTCGCATTATGATTCGAAGTTAAAATCCTCAAATTTGGTATAATCGTGACTTTTTTCACGTTTTTAATGTAGTTTGATATAACGTAAATATATTCATTTTTACCAATATTTCGATACTATTTCATGTAGTATCAAGATATGTGATTTGGCCTTCAAATCTCAGAATTTCGCATAATATTGCATTTTAAGCAAGTTTTCTTGCATTTTGTTTCGTACGAGAAATCCTCGAATTTAGTAATATTTCGACGTTTATCATTCCCTTTTCCTTTATGTGATTTAATCAAAATATCATCGAATTAGGCAATATTTTGCCGTTTTTCCACGTTTTTGTGAAATTTCAGTTTATTAGTATTAATTCATTAAATATACAATAAAAATGATGCAAACACATAATTGATTAGATAGTAACCTTAAATACTTCATTTTCAATCATCTAATTGTTTCTCGTTAAAATACTGAGTAAGATATTGAAAAAGGCAGAAGTTCGGTTTTTATTGCTTATATCGACGTTTCAGCCGGATTAGAGCGGTTTTACGTGTACATCTTCCATCGGTAATATAAATGGAAAATCAGGAACATTTTAGTTAATTCTAATGAAAACACATTGATTTTTATCATTTGTATTGGAAACAACATTGTCATATGTCTTTTCATGGATGTAAATAGTACGAAACCTCGCTTTATGATTCGAAGTTAAAATCCTCAAATTTGGTATAATAGTGACTTTTTTCACGTTTTTCATGTAGTTTGATATTACGTATATATATTCATTTTTACCAATATTTCGATACTAATTCATGTAGTGTCACGATATGTGATTTGGCCTTCAAATCTCAGAATTTCGCATAATATTGCATTTTAAGCAAGTTTTCTTGCATTTTGTTTCGTACGAGAAATCATCGATTTTAGCAATATTTTGACGTTTATCATTCCCTTTTCCTTTATGTGATTTAATCAAAATATCATCGAATTAGGCAATATTTTGCCGTTTTTCCACGTTTTTGTGAATTTTCAGTTTATTAGTATTAATTCATTAAATATACAATAAAAATGATGCAAACACATAATTGATTAGATAGTAACCTTAAATACTTCATTTTCAATCATCTAATTGTTTCTCGTTAAAATACTGAGTAAGATATTGAAAAGGGGAGAAGTTCGGTTTTTGTTGCAAACATCGACTTTTCAGCCGGAATAGAGCGGTTTTACGTGTACATCTTCCATCGGTAATATAAACGGAAAATCAGGAACATTTTAGTTAATTCTAATGAAAACACATTGATTTTTATAATTTGTATTGGAAACAACATTGTCATATGTCTTTTCTTGGATCTAAATAATACGAATCCTCGCATTATGATTCCAAGTTAAAATCCTCAAATTTGGTATAATCGTGACTTTTTTCAAGTTTTTCATGTAGTTTGATATTACGTAAATATATTCATTTTTACCAATATTTCGATAGTATTTCATGTAGAATCACGATATGTGATTTGGCCTTCAAATCTCAGAATTTCGCATAATATTGCATTTTAAGCAAGTTTTCTTGCATTTTGTTTCGTACGAGAAATCATCGAATTTAGAAAACATGAATTTATTTTGACGTTTATCATTCCCTTTTCCTTTATCTGATTTAATCAAAATATCATCGAATTAGGCAATATTTTGCCGTTTTTCCACGTTTTTGTGAATTTTCAGTTTATTAGTATTAACTCAATAAATATACAATAAAAATGATGCAAACACATAATTGATTAGATAATAACCTTAAATGCTTCATTTTCAATCATCTATTTGTTTCTCTTTAAAATACTGAGTAAGATATTGAAAAGGGGAGAAGTTCTGTTTTTATTGCATATATCGACGTTTCAGCCGGATTAGAGCGGTTTTACGTGTACATCTTCCATCGGTAATATAAACGGAAAATCAGGAACATTTTAGTTAATTCTATTGAAAACACATTGATTTTTATCATTTGTATTGGAAACAACATTGTCATATGTCTTTTCATGGATGTAAATAGTACGAAACCTCGCTTTATGATTCGAAGTTAAAATCCTCAAATTTGGTATAATAGTGACTTTTTTCACGTTTGTCATGTAGTTTGATATTACGTATATATATTCATTTTTACCAATATTTCGATACTAATTCATGTAGTGTCACGATATGTGATTAGGCCTTCAAATCTCAGAATTTCGCATAATATTGCATTTTAAGCAAGTTTTCTTGCATTTTGTTTCGTACGAAAAATCATCGAATTTAGCAATATTTTGACGTTTATCATCCCCTTTTCCTTTATGTGATTTAATCAAAATATCATCGAATTAGGCAATATTTTGCCGTTTTTCCACGTTTTTGTGAATTTTCAGTTTATTAGTATTAATTCACTAAATATACAATAAAAATGATGCAAACACATAATTGATTAGATAGTAACCTTAAATACTTCATTTTCAATCATCTAATTGTTTCTCGTTAAAATACTGAGTAAGATATTGAAAAAGGCAGAAGTTCGGTTTTTATTGCTTATATCGACGTTTCAGCCGGATTAGAGCGGTTTTACGTGTACATCTTCCATCGGTAATATAAATGGAAAATCAGGAACATTTTAGTTAATTCTAATGAAAACACATTGATTTTTATCAATTGTATTGGAAACAACATTGTCATATGTCTTTTCTTGGATCTAAATAATACGAAACCTCGCATTATGATTCGAAGTTAAAATCCTCAAATTTGGTATAATCGTGACTTTATTCACGTTTTTCACGTAGTTTGATATTACGTAAATATATTCATTTTTACCAATATTTCGATACTATTTCATGTAGTATCAAGATATGTGATTTGGCCTTCAAATCTCAGAATTTCGCATAATATTGCATTTTAAGCAAGTTTTCTTGCATTTTGTTTCGTACGAGAAATCCTCGAATTTAGTAATATTTCGACGTTTATCATTCCCTTTTCCTTTATGTGATTTAATCAAAATATCATCGAATTAGGCAATATTTTGCCGTTTTTCCACGTTTTTGTGAAATTTCAGTTTATTAGTATTAATTCATTAAATATACAATAAAAATGATGCAAACACATAATTGATTAGATAGTAACCTTAAATACTTCATTTTCAATCATCTAATTGTTTCTCGTTAAAATACTGAGTAAGATATTGAAAAAGGCAGAAGTTCGGTTTTTATTGCTTATATCGACGTTTCAGCCGGATTAGAGCGGTTTTACGTGTACATCTTCCATCGGTAATATAAATGGAAAATCAGGAACATTTTAGTTAATTCTAATGAAAACACATTGATTTTTATCATTTGTATTGGAAACAACATTGTCATATGTCTTTTCATGGATGTAAATAGTACGAAACCTCGCTTTATGATTCGAAGTTAAAATCCTCAAATTTGGTATAATAGTGACTTTTTTCACGTTTTTCATGTAGTTTGATATTACGTATATATATTCATTTTTACCAATATTTCGATACTAATTCATGTAGTGTCACGATATGTGATTTGGCCTTCAAATCTCAGAATTTCGCATAATATTGCATTTTAAGCAAGTTTTCTTGCATTTTGTTTCGTACGAGAAATCATCGATTTTAGCAATATTTTGACGTTTATCATTCCCTTTTCCTTTATGTGATTTAATCAAAATATCATCGAATTAGGCAATATTTTGCCGTTTTTCCACGTTTTTGTGAATTTTCAGTTTATTAGTATTAATTCATTAAATATACAATAAAAATGATGCAAACACATAATTGATTAGATAGTAACCTTAAATACTTCATTTTCAATCATCTAATTGTTTCTCGTTAAAATACTGAGTAAGATATTGAAAAGGGGAGAAGTTCGGTTTTTGTTGCAAACATCGACTTTTCAGCCGGAATAGAGCGGTTTTACGTGTACATCTTCCATCGGTAATATAAACGGAAAATCAGGAACATTTTAGTTAATTCTAATGAAAACACATTGATTTTTATAATTTGTATTGGAAACAACATTGTCATATGTCTTTTCTTGGATCTAAATAATACGAATCCTCGCATTATGATTCCAAGTTAAAATCCTCAAATTTGGTATAATCGTGACTTTTTTCAAGTTTTTCATGTAGTTTGATATTACGTAAATATATTCATTTTTACCAATATTTCGATAGTATTTCATGTAGAATCACGATATGTGATTTGGCCTTCAAATCTCAGAATTTCGCATAATATTGCATTTTAAGCAAGTTTTCTTGCATTTTGTTTCGTACGAGAAATCATCGAATTTAGAAAACATGAATTTATTTTGACGTTTATCATTCCCTTTTCCTTTATCTGATTTAATCAAAATATCATCGAATTAGGCAATATTTTGCCGTTTTTCCACGTTTTTGTGAATTTTCAGTTTATTAGTATTAACTCAATAAATATACAATAAAAATGATGCAAACACATAATTGATTAGATAATAACCTTAAATGCTTCATTTTCAATCATCTATTTGTTTCTCTTTAAAATACTGAGTAAGATATTGAAAAGGGGAGAAGTTCTGTTTTTATTGCATATATCGACGTTTCAGCCGGATTAGAGCGGTTTTACGTGTACATCTTCCATCGGTAATATAAACGGAAAATCAGGAACATTTTAGTTAATTCTATTGAAAACACATTGATTTTTATCATTTGTATTGGAAACAACATTGTCATATGTCTTTTCATGGATGTAAATAGTACGAAACCTCGCTTTATGATTCGAAGTTAAAATCCTCAAATTTGGTATAATAGTGACTTTTTTCACGTTTGTCATGTAGTTTGATATTACGTATATATATTCATTTTTACCAATATTTCGATACTAATTCATGTAGTGTCACGATATGTGATTAGGCCTTCAAATCTCAGAATTTCGCATAATATTGCATTTTAAGCAAGTTTTCTTGCATTTTGTTTCGTACGAAAAATCATCGAATTTAGCAATATTTTGACGTTTATCATCCCCTTTTCCTTTATGTGATTTAATCAAAATATCATCGAATTAGGCAATATTTTGCCGTTTTTCCACGTTTTTGTGAATTTTCAGTTTATTAGTATTAATTCACTAAATATACAATAAAAATGATGCAAACACATAATTGATTAGATAGTAACCTTAAATACTTCATTTTCAATCATCTAATTGTTTCTCGTTAAAATACTGAGTAAGATATTGAAAAAGGCAGAAGTTCGGTTTTTATTGCTTATATCGACGTTTCAGCCGGATTAGAGCGGTTTTACGTGTACATCTTCCATCGGTAATATAAATGGAAAATCAGGAACATTTTAGTTAATTCTAATGAAAACACATTGATTTTTATCAATTGTATTGGAAACAACATTGTCATATGTCTTTTCTTGGATCTAAATAATACGAAACCTCGCATTATGATTCGAAGTTAAAATCCTCAAATTTGGTATAATCGTGACTTTATTCACGTTTTTCACGTAGTTTGATATTACGTAAATATATTCATTTTTACCAATATTTCGATACTATTTCATGTAGTATCAAGATATGTGATTTGGCCTTCAAATCTCAGAATTTCGCATAATATTGCATTTTAAGCAAGTTTTCTTGCATTTTGTTTCGTACGAGAAATCATCGAATTTAGCAATATTTCGACGTTTATCATTCCCTTTTCCTTTATGTGATTTAATCAAAATATCATCGAATTAGGCAATATTTTGCCGTTTTTCCACGTTTTTGTGAATTTTCAGTTTATTAGTATTAATTCATTAAATATACAATAAAAATGATGCAAACACATAATTGATTAGATAGTAATCTTAAATACTTCATTTTCAATCATCTAATTGTTTCTCGTTAAAATACTGAGTAAGATATTGACAAGGGCAGAAGTTCGGTTTTTATTGCTTATATCGACGTTTCAGCCGGATTAGAGCGGTTTTACGTGTACATCTTCCATCGGTAATATAAACGGAAAATCAGGAACATTTTAGTTAATTCTATTGAAAACACATTGATTTTTATCATTTGTATTGGAAACAACATTGTCATATGTTTTTTCACTGATGTAAATAGTACGAAACCTCGCTTTATGATTCGAAGTTAAAATCCTCAAATTTGGTATAATAGTGACTTTTTCACGTTTTTCACGTAGTTTGATATTACGTAAATATATTCATTTTTACCAATATTTCGATACTATTTCATGTAGTATCAAGATATGTGATTTGGCCTTCAAATCTCAGAATTTCGCATAATATTGCATTTTAAGCAAGTTTTCTTGCATTTTGTTTCGTACGAGAAATCATCGAATTTAGCAATATTTCGACGTTTATCATTCCCTTTTCCTTTATGTGATTTAATCAAAATATCATCGAATTAGGCAATATTTTGCCGTTTTTCCACGTTTTTGTGAATTTTCAGTTTATTAGTATTAATTCATTAAATATACAATAAAAATGATGCAAACACATAATTGATTAGATAGTAACCTTAAATACTTCATTTTCAATCATCTATTTGTTTCTCTTTAAAATACTGAGTAAGATATTGAAAAGGGGAGAAGTTCTGTTTTTATTGCATATATCGACGTTTCAGCCGGATTAGAGCGGTTTTACGTGTTCATCTTCCATCGGTAATATAAACGGAAAATCAGGAACATTTTAGTTAATTCTATTGAAAACACATTGATTTTTATCATTTGTATTGGAAACAACATTGTCATATGTTTTTTCACTGATGTAAATAGTACGAAACCTCGCTTTATGATTCGAAGTTAAAATCCTCAAATTTGGTATAATAGTGACTTTTTTCACGTTTTTCATGTAGTTTGATATTACGTATATATATTCATTTTACCAGTATTTCGATACTAATTCATGTAGTGTCACGATATGTGATTTGGCCTTCAAATCTCAGAATTTCGCATAATATTGCCTTTTAAGCAAGTTTTCTTGCATTTTGTTTCGTACGAGAAATCATCGAATTTAGCAATATTTTGACGTTTATCATTCCCTTTTCTTTTATGTGATTTAATCAAAATATCATCGAATTAGGCAATATTTTGCCGTTTTTCCACGTTTTTGTGAATTTTCAGTTTATTAGTATTAACTCAATAAATATACAATAAAAATGATGCAAACACATAATTGATTAGATAGTAACCTTAAATACTTCATTTTCAATCATCTATTTGTTTCTCGTTAAAATACTGAGTAAGATATTGAAAAGGGGAGAAGTTCGGTTTTTATTGCATACATCGACTTTTCAGCCGGAATAGAGCGGTTTTACGTGTACATCTTCCATCGGTAATATAAACGGAAAATCAGGAACATTTTAGTTAATTCTAATGAAAACACATTGATTTTTATAATTTGTATTGGAAACAACATTGTCATATGTCTTTTCTTGGATCTAAATAATACGAAACCTCGCATTATGATTCGAAGTTAAAATCCTCAAATTTGGTATGATCGTGACTTTTTTCACGTTTTTCATGTAGTTTGATATTACGTAAATATATTAATTTTTACCAATATTTCGATACTATTTCATGTAGTATCACGATATGTGATTTGGCCTTCAAATCTCAGAATTTCGCATGATATTGCATTTTGAGCAAGTTTTCTTGCATTTTGTTTCGTACGAAAAATCATCGAATTTAGCAATATTTCGACGTTTATCATTTTCTTTTCCTTTATGTGATTTAATCAAAATATCATCGAATTAGGCAATATTTTGCCGTTTTTCCACGTTTTTGTGAATTTTCAGTTTATTAGTATTAATTCATTAAATATACAATAAAAATGATGCAAACACATAATTGATTAGATAGTAACCTTAAATACTTCATTTTCAATCATCTAATTGTTTCTCGTTAAAATACTGAGTAAGATATTGAAAAGGGGAGAAGTTCGGTTTTTGTTGCAAACATCGACTTTTCAGCCGGAATAGAGCGGTTTTACGTGCACATCTTCCATCGGTAATATAAACGGAAAATCAGGAACATTTTAGTTAATTCTAATGAAAACACATTGATTTTTATAATTTGTATTGGAAACAACATTGTCATATGTCTTTTCTTGGATCTAAATAATACGAATCCTCGCATTATGATTCCAAGTTAAAATCCTCAAATTTGGTATAATCGTGACTTTTTTCAAGTTTTTCATGTAGTTTGATATTACGTAAATATATTCATTTTTACCAATATTTCGATAGTATTTCATGTAGAATCACGATATGTGATTTGGCCTTCAAATCTCAGAATTTCGCATAATATTGCATTTTAAGCAAGTTTTCTTGCATTTTGTTTCGTACGAGAAATCATCGAATTTAGAAAACATGAATTTATTTTGACGTTTATCATTCCCTTTTCCTTTATCTGATTTAATCAAAATATCATCGAATTAGGCAATATTTTGCCGTTTTTCCACGTTTTTGTGAATTTTCAGTTTATTAGTATTAACTCAATAAATATACAATAAAAATGATGCAAACACATAATTGATTAGATAATAACCTTAAATGCTTCATTTTCAATCATCTATTTGTTTCTCTTTAAAATACTGAGTAAGATATTGAAAAGGGGAGAAGTTCTGTTTTTATTGCATATATCGACGTTTCAGCCGGATTAGAGCGGTTTTACGTGTACATCTTCCATCGGTAATATAAACGGAAAATCAGGAACATTTTAGATAATTCTATTGAAAACACATTGATTTTTATCATTTGTATTGGAAACAACATTGTCATATGTCTTTTCATGGATGTAAATAGTACGAAACCTCGCTTTATGATTCGAAGTTAAAATCCTCAAATTTGGTATAATAGTGACTTTTTTCACGTTTTTCATGTAGTTTGATATTAAGTATATATATTCATTTTTACCAATATTTCGATACTAATTCATGTAGTGTCACGATATGTGATTTGGCCTTCAAATCTCAGAATTTCGCATAATATTGCATTTTAAGCAAGTTTTCTTGCATTTTGTTTCGTACGAATAATCATCGAATTTAGCAATATTTTGACGTTTATCATCCCCTTTTCCTTTATGTGATTTAATCAAAATATCATCGAATTAGGCAATATTTTGCCGTTTTTCCACGTTTTTGTGAATTTTCAGTTTATTAGTATTAATTCATTAAATATACAATAAAAATGATGCAAACACATAATTGATTAGATAGTAACCTTAAATACTTCATTTTAAATCATCTAATTGTTTCTCGTTAAAATACTGAGTAAGATATTGACAAAGGCAGAAGTTCGGTTTTTATTGCTTATATCGACGTTTCAGCCGGATTAGAGCGGTTTTACGTGTACATCTTCCATCGGTAATATAAACGGAAAATCAGGAACATTTTAGTTAATTCTAATGAAAACACATTGATTTTTATCATTTGTATTGGAAACAACATTGTCATATGTCTTTTCTTGGATCTAAAAATACGAAACCTCGCATTATGATTCGAAGTTAAAATCCTCAAATTTGGTATAATCGTGACTTTATTCACGTTTTTCATGTAGTTTGATATTACGTAAATATATTCATTTTTACCAATATTTCGATACTATTTCATGTAGTATCACAATATGTGATTTGGCCTTCAAATCTCAGAATTTCGCATAATATTGCATTTTAAGCAAGTTTTCTTTCATTTTGTTTCGTACGAGAAATCATCGAATTTAGCAATATTTCGACGTTTATCATTCCCTTTTCCTTTATGTGATTTAATCAAAATATCATTGAATTAGGCAATATTTTGCCGTTTTTCCACGTTTTTGTGAATTTTCAGTTTATTAGTATTATTTCATTAAATATACAATAAAAATGATGCAAACACATAATTGATTAGATAGTAACCTTAAATACTTCATTTTCAATCATCTAATTGTTTCTCGTTAAAATACTGAGTAAGATATTGACAAGGGCAGAAGTTCGGTTTTTTTGCTTATATCGACGTTTCAGCCGGATTAGAGCGGTTTTACGTGTACATCTTCCATCGGTAATATAAACGGAAAATCAGGAACATTTTAGTTAATTTTAATGAAAACACATTGATTTTTATAATTTGTATTGGAAACAACATTGTCATATGTCATTTCATGGATGTAAATAGTACGAAACCTCGCTTTATGATTCGAAGTTAAAATCCTCATATTTGGTATAATAGTGACTTTTTTCACGTTTTTCATGTAGTTTGATATTACGTATATATATTCATTTTTACCAATATTTCGATACTAATTCATGTAGTGTCACGATATGTGATTTGGCCTTCAAATCTCAGAATTTCGCATAATATTGCATTTTAAGCAAGTTTTCTTGCATTTTGTTTCGTACGAGAAGTCATCGAATTTAGCAATATTTTGACGTTTATCATTCCCTTTTCCTTTATGTGATTTAATCAAAATATCATCGAATTAGGCAATATTTTGCCGTTTTTCCACGTTTTTGTGAATTTTCAGTTTATTAGTATTAACTCAATAAATATACAATAAAAATGATGCAAACACATAATTGATTAGATAGTAACCTTTAATACTTCATTTTCAATCATCTATTTGTTTCTCGTTAAAATCCTGAGTAAGATATTGAAAAGGGGAGAAGTTCGGTTTTTATTGGATACATCGACTTTTCAGCTGGAATAGAGCGGTTTTACGTGTACATCTTCCATCGGTAATATAAACGGAAAATCAGGAACATTTTAGTTAATTCTAATGAAAACACATTGATTTTTATCATTTGTATTGGAAACAACATTGTCATATGTCTTTTCTTGGATCTAAATAATACGAAACCTCGTATTATGATTCGAAGTTAAAATCCTCAAATTTGGTATAATCGTGTCTTTTTTCACGTTTTTCATGTAGTTTGATATTACGTAAATATATTCATTTTTACCAATATTTCGATACTATTTCATGTAGAATCACGATATGTGATTTGGCCTTCAAATCTCAGAATTTCGCATAATATTGCATTTTAAGCAAGTTTTCTTGCATTTTGTTTCGTACGAGAAATCATCGAATTTAGCAATATTTTGACGTTTATCATTCCCTTTTCCTTTATGTGATTTAATCAAAATATCATCGAATTAGGCAATATTTTGCCGTTTTTCCACGTTTTTGTGAATTTTCAGTTTATTAGTATTAACTCAATAAATATACAATAAAAATGATGCAAACACATAATTGATTAGATAATAACCTTAAATGCTTCATTTTCAATCATCTATTTGTTTCTCTTTAAAATACTGAGAAAGATATTGAAAAGGGGAGAAGTTCTGTTTTTATTGCATATATCGACGTTTCAGCCGGATTAGAGCGGTTTTACGTGTACATCTTCCATTGGTAATATAAACGGAAAATCAGGAACATTTTAGTTAATTCTATTGAAAACACATTGATTTTTATCATTTGTATTGGAAACAACATTGTCATATGTCTTTTCATGGATGTAAATAGTACGAAACCTCGCTTTATGATTCGAAGTTAAAATCCTCAAATTTGGTATAATAGTGACTTTTTTCACGTTTTTCATGTAGTTTGATATTACGTATATATATATTCATTTTTACCAATATTTCGATACTAATTCATGTAGTGTCACGATATGTGATTTGGCCTTCAAATCTCAGAATTTCGCATAATATTGCATTTTAAGCAAGTTTTCTTGCATTTTGTTTCGTACGAGAAATCATCGAATTTAGCAATATTTCGACGTTTATCATTCCCTTTTCCTTTATGTGATTTAATCAAAATATCATCGAATTAGGCAATATTTTGCCGTTTTTCCACGTTTTTGTGAATTTTCAGTTTATTAGTATTATTTCATTAAATATACAATAAAAATGATGCAAACACATAATTGATTAGATAGTAACCTTAAATACTTCATTTTCAATCATCTAATTGTTTCTCGTTAAAATACTGAGTAGGATATTGACAAGGGCAGACGTTCGGTTTTTATTGCTTATATCGACGTTTCAGCCGGAATAGAGCGGTTTTACGTGTACATCTTCCATCGGTAATATAAACGGAAAATCAGGAACATTTTAGTTAATTCTAATGAAAAACATTGATTTTTATAATTTGTATTGGAAACAACATTGTCATATGTCTTTTCTTGGATCTAAATAATACGAAACCTCGTATTATGATTCGAAGTTAAAATCCTCAAATTTGGTATAATCGTGACTTTTTTCACGTTTTTCATGTAGTTTAATATTACGTAAATATATTCATTTTTACCAATATTTCGATACTATTTCATGTAGAATCACGATATGTGATTTGGCCTTCAAATCTCAGAATTTCGAATAATATTGCATTTTAAGCAAGTTTTCTTGAGTTTTGTTTCGTACGAGAAATCATCGAATTTAGCAATATTTTGACGTTTATCATTCCCTTTTCCTTTATGTGATTTAATCAAAATATCATCGAATTAGGCAATATTTTTTCCGTTTTTCCACGTTTTTGTGAATTTTCAGTTTATTGGTATTAATTCATTAAATATACAATAAAAATGATGCAAACACATAATTGATTAGATAGTAACCTTAAATACTTCATTTTAAATCATCTAATTGTTTCTCGTTAAAATACTGAGTAAGATATTGACAAAGGCAGAAGTTCGGTTTTTATTGCTTATATTGACGTTTCAGCCGGATTAGAGCGGTTTTACGTGTACATCTTCCATCGGTAATATAAACGGAAAATCAGGAACATTTTAGTTAATTCTAATGAAAACACATTGATTTTTATCATTTGTATTGGAAACAACATTTTCATATGTCTTTTCTTGGATCTAAAAATACGAAACCTCGCATTATGATTCGAAGTTAAAATCCTCAAATTTGGTATAATCGTGACTTTATTCACGTTTTTCATGTAGTTTGATATTACGTAAATATATTCATTTTTACCAATATTTCGATACTATTTCATGTAGTATCACAATATGTGATTTGGCCTTCAAATCTCAGAATTTCGCATAATATTGCATTTTAAGCAAGTTTTCTTGCATATTGTTTCGTACGAGAAATCATCGAATTTAGCAATATTTTGACGTTTATCATTCTCTTTTCCTTTATGTGATTTAATCAAAATATCATCGAATTAGGCAATATTTTGCCGTTTTTCCACGTTTTTGTGAATTTTCAGTTTATTAGTATTAATTCATTAAATATACAATAAAAATGATGCAAACACATAATTGATTAGATAGTAACCTTAAATACTTCATTTTCAATCATCTAATTGTTTCTCGTTAAAATACTGAGTAAGATATTGACAAGGGCAGACGTTCGGTTTTTATTGCTTATATCGACGTTTCAGCCGGAATAGAGCGGTTTTACGTGTACATCTTCCATCGGTAATATAAACGGAAAATCAGGAACATTTTAGTTAATTCTAATGAAAAAACATTGATTTTTATAATTTGTATTGGAAACAACATTGTCATATGTCTTTTCTTGGATCTAAATAATACGAAACCTCGTATTATGATTCGAAGTTAAAATCCTCAAATTTGGTATAATCGTGACTTTTTTCACGTTTTTCATGTAGTTTGATATTACGTAAATATATTCATTTTTACCAATATTTCGATACTATTTCATGTAGAATCACGATATGTGATTTGGCCTTCAAATCTCAGAATTTCGCATAATATTGCATTTTAAGCAAGTTTTCTTGAGTTTTGTTTCGTACGAGAAATCATCGAATTTAGCAATATTTTGACGTTTATCATTCCCTTTTCCTTTATGTGATTTAATCAAAATATCATCGAATTAGGCAATATTTTGCCGTTTTTCCACGTTTTTGAGAATTTTCAGTTTATTAGTATTAACTCAATAAATATACAATAAAAATGATGCAAACACATAATTGATTAGATAATAACCTTAAATGCTTCATTTTCAATCATCTATTTGTTTCTCTTTAAAATACTGAGAAAGATATTGAAAAGGGGAGAAGTTCTGTTTTTATTGCATATATCGACGTTTCAGCCGGATTAGAGCGGTTTTACGTGTACATCTTCCATTGGTAATATAAACGGAAAATCAGGAACATTTTAGTTAATTCTATTGAAAACACATTGATTTTTATCATTTGTATTGGAAACAACATTGTCATATGTCTTTTCATGGATGTAAATAGTACGAAACCTCGCTTTATGATTCGAAGTTAAAATCCTCAAATTTGGTCTAATTGTGACTTTTTTCACGTTTTTCATGTAGTTTGATATTACGTATATATATTCATTTTTACCAATATTTCGATACTAATTCATGTAGTGTCACGATATGTGATTTGGCCTTCAAATCTCAGAATTTCGCATAATATTGCATTTTAAGCAAGTTTTCTTGCATTTTGTTTCGTACGAAAAATCATCGAATTTAGCAATATTTTGACGTTTATCATCCCCTTTTCTTTTATGTGATTTAATCAAAATATCATCGAATTAGGCAATATTTTGCCGTTTTTCCACGTTTTTGTGAATTTTCAGTTTATTAGTATTAATTCATTAAATATACAATAAAAATGATGCAAACACATAATTGATTAGATAGTAACCTTAAATACTTCATTTTAAATCATCTAATTGTTTCTCGTTAAAATACTGAGTAAGATATTGACAAAGGCAGAAGTTCGGTTTTTATTGCTTATATCGACGTTTCAGCCGGATTAGAGCTGTTTTACGTGTACATCTTCCATCGGTAATATAAACGGAAAATCAGGAACATTTTAGTTAATTCTAATGAAAACACATTGATTTTTATCATTTGTATTGGAAACAACATTGTCATATGTCTTTTCTTGGATCTAAAAATACGAAACCTCGCATTATGATTCGAAGTTAAAATCCTCAAATTTGGTATAATCGTGACTTTATTCACGTTTTTCATGTAGCTTGATATTAAGTAAATATATTCATTTTTACCAATATTTCGATACTATTTCATGTAGTATCACAATATGTGATTTGGCCTTCAAATCTCAGAATTTCGCATAATATTGCATTTTAAGCAAGTTTTCTTTCATTTTGTTTCGTACGAGAAATCATCGAATTTAGCATAATTTCGACGTTTATCATTCCCTTTTCCTTTATGTGATTTAATCAAAATATCATAGAATTAGTCAATATTTTGCCGTTTTTCCACGTTTTTGTGAATTTTCAGTTTATTAGTATTATTTCATTAAATATACAATAAAAATGATGCAAACACATAATTGATTAGATAGTAACCTTAAATACTTCATTTTCAATCATCTATTTGTTTCTCGTTAAAATACTGAGTAAGATGTTGAAAAGGGGAGAAGTTCGGTTTTTATTGCATTCATCGACTTTTCAGCCGGAATAGAGCGGTTTTACGTGTACATCTTCCATCGGTAATATAAACGGAAAATCAGGAACATTTTAGTTAATTCTAATGAAAACACATTGATTTTTATAATTTGTATTGGAAACAACATTGTCATATGTCTTTTCTTGGATCTAAATAATACGAAACCTCGCATTATGATTCGAAGTTAAAATCCTCAAATTTGGTATAATCCTGACTTTTTTCACGTTTTTCATGTAGTTTGATATTACGTAAATATATTCATTTTTACCAATATTTCGATACTGTTTCATGTAGTATCACGATATGTGATTTAGCCTTCAAATCTCAGAATTTCGCATAATATTGCATTTTAAGCAAGTTTTCTTGCATTTTGTTTCGTACGAGAAATCATCGAATTTAGCAATATTTTGACGTTATCATTCCCTTTTCCTTTATGGGATTTAATCAAAATATCATCGAATTAGGCAATATTTTGCCGTTTTTCCACTTTTTTGTGAATTTTCAGTTATTAGTATTAATTCATTAAAAATACAATAAAAATGATGCAAACATATAATTGATTAGATAGTAACCTTAAATACTTCATTTTCAAGCATCAATTTGTTTCTCGTTAAAATACTGAGTAAGATATTGAAAAGGGGAGAAGTTCGGTTTTTATTGCATACATCGACTTTTCAGCCGGAATAGAGCGGTTTTACGTGTACATCTTCCATCGGTAATATAAACGGAAAATCAGGAACATTTTAGTTAATTCTAATGAAAACACATTGATTTTTATAATTTGTATTGGAAACAACATTGTCATATGTCTTTTCTTGGATCTAAATAATACGAAACCTCGCATTATGATTCGAAGTTAAAATCCTCAAATTTGGTATAATCGTGACTTTTTTCACGTTTTTCATGTAGTTTGATATTACGTAATTATATTCATTTTTACCAATATTTCGATACTATTTCATGTAGTATCACGATATGTGATTTGGCCTTCAAATCTCAGAATTTCGCATAATATTGCATTTTAAGCAAGTTTTCTTGCATTTTGTTTCGTACGAGAAATCATCGAATTTAGCATTATTTTGACGTTATCATTCCCTTTTCCTTTATGGGATTTAATCAAAATATCATCGAATTAGGCAATATTTTGCCGTTTTTCCACGTTTTTGTGAATTTTCAGTTTATTAGTATTAATTCATTAAAAATACAATAAAAATGATGCAAACATATAATTGATTAGATAGTAACCTTAAATAGGTTACCCGAAACGCTGTGCGTTTCGGGTAACCGAAACGCTGTGCTGTACTCTGCCCGAAACGCTGTGCGTACTAGTGGCTTTACAAGAATGTAAATACTGTAATACCCAATGTATTCTCACAAACCCAATGTACCTTCTTGTATATATATAAATAAAAATAAATAAATAAATAAATACTTCATTTTAAATCATCTAATTGTTTCTCGTTAAAATACTGAGTAAGATATTGACAAAGGCAGAAGTTCGGTTTTTATTGCTTATATCGACGTTTCAGCCGGATTAGAGCTGTTTTACGTGTACATCTTCCATCGGTAATATAAACGGAAAATCAGGAACATTTTAGTTAATTCTAATGAAAACACATTGATTTTTATCATTTGTATTGGAAACAACATTGTCATATGTCTTTTCTTGGATCTAAAAATACGAAACCTCGCATTATGATTCGAAGTTAAAATCCTCAAATTTGGTATAATCGTGACTTTATTCACGTTTTTCATGTAGTTTGATATTACGTAAATATATTCATTTATACCAATATTTCGATACTATTTCATGTAGTATCACAATATGTGATTTGGCCTTCAAATCTCAGAATTTCGCATAATATTGCATTTTAAGCAAGTTTTCTTTCATTTTGTTTCGTACGAGAAATCATCGAATTTAGCAATATTTCGACGTTTATCATTCCCTTTTCCTTTATGTGATTTAATCAAAATATCATAGAATTAGTCAATATTTTGCCGTTTTTCCACGTTTTTGTGAATTTTCAGTTTATTAGTATTATTTCATTAAATATACAATAAAAATGATGCAAACACATAATTGATTAGATAGTAACCTTAAATACTTCATTTTCAATCATCTATTTGTTTCTCGTTAAAATACTGAGTAAGATATTGAAAAGGGGAGAAGTTCGGTTTTTATTGCATACATCGACTTTTCAGCCGGAATAGAGCGGTTTTACGTGTACATCTTCCATCGGTAATATAAACGGAAAATCAGGAACATTTTAGTTAATTCTAATGAAAACACATTGATTTTTATAATTTGTATTGGAAACAACATTGTCATATGTCTTTTCTTGGATCTAAATAATACGAAACCTCGCATTATGATTCGAAGTTAAAATCCTCAAATTTGGTATAATCGTGACTTTTTTCACGTTTTTCCTGTAGTTTGATATTACGTAAATATATTCATTTTTACCAATATTTCGATACTATTTCATGTAGTATCACGATATGTGATTTGGCCTTCAAATCTCAGAATTTCGCATAATATTGCATTTTAAGCAAGTTTTCTTGCATTTTGTTTCGTACGAGAAATCATCGAATTTAGCATTATTTTGACGTTATCATTCCCTTTTCCTTTATGGGATTTAATCAAAATATCATCGAATTAGGCAATATTTTGCCGTTTTTCCACGTTTTTGTGAATTTTCAGTTTATTAGTATTAATTCATTAAAAAAACAATAAAAATGATGCAAACATATAATTGATTAGATAGTAACCTTAAATACTTCATTTTAAATCATCTAATTGTTTCTCGTTAAAATACTGAGTAAGATATTGACAAAGGCAGAAGTTCGGTTTTTATTGCTTATATCGACGTTTCAGCCGGATTAGAGCTGTTTTACGTGTACATCTTCCATCGGTAATATAAACGGAAAATCAGGAACATTTTAGTTAATTCTAATGAAAACACATTGATTTTTATCATTTGTATTGGAAACAACATTGTCATATGTCTTTTCTTGGATCTAAAAATACGAAACCTCGCATTATGATTCGAAGTTAAAATCCTCAAATTTGGTATAATCGTGACTTTATTCACGTTTTTCATGTAGTTTGATATTACGTAAATATATTCACTTTTACCAATATTTCGATACTATTTCATGTAGTATCACAATATGTGATTTGGCCTTCAAATCTCAGAATTTTGCATAATATTGCATTTTAAGCAAGTTTTCTTTCATTTTGTTTCGTACGAGAAATCATCGAATTTAGCAATATTTCGACGTTTATCATTCCCTTTTCCTTTATGTGATTTAATCAAAATATCATAGAATTAGTCAATATTTTGCCGTTTTTCCACGTTTTTGTGAATTTTCAGTTTATTAGTATTATTTCATTAAATATACAATAAAAATGATGCAAACACATAATTGATTAGATAGTAACCTTTAATACTTCATTTTCAATCATCTATTTGTTTCTCGTTAAAATACTGAGTAAGATATTGAAAAGGGGAGAAGTTCGGTTTTTATTGCATACATCGACTTTTCAGCCGGAATAGAGCGGTTTTACGTGTACATCTTCCATCGGTAATATAAACGGAAAATCAGGAACATTTTAGTTAATTCTAATGAAAACACATTGATTTTTAGAATTTGTATTGGAAACAACATTGTCATATGTCTTTTCTTGGATCTAAATAATAAATAATAATGTTATTATTAACATTAATAATTCCGTTTTTCCACGTTTTTGTGAATTTTCAGTTTATTAGTATTAATTCATTAAATATACAATAAAAATGATGCAAACACATAATTGATTAGATAGTAACCTTAAATACTTCATTTTAAATCATCTAATTGTTTCTCGTTAAAATACTGAGTAAGATATTGACAAAGGCAGAAGTTCGGTTTTTATTGCTTATATCGACGTTTCAGCCGGATTAGAGCTGTTTTACGTGTACATCTTCCATCGGTAATATAAACGGAAAATCAGGAACATTTTAGTTAATTCTAATGAAAACACATTGATTTTTATCATTTGTATTGGAAACAACATTGTCATATGTCTTTTCTTGGATCTAAAAATACGAAACCTCGCATTATGATTCGAAGTTAAAATCCTCAAATTTGGTATAATCGTGACTTTATTCACGTTTTTCATGTAGTTTGATATTACGTAAATATATTCATTTTTACCAATATTTCGATACTATTTCATGTAGTATCACAATATGTGATTTGGCCTTCAAATCTCAGAATTTCGCATAATATTGCATTTTAAGCAAGTTTTCTTTCATTTTGTTTCGTACGAGAAATCATCGAATTTAGCAATATTTCGACGTTTATCATTCCCTTTTCCTTTATGTGATTTAATCAAAATATCATAGAATTAGTCAATATTTTGCCGTTTTTCCACGTTTTTGTGAATTTTCAGTTTATTAGTATTATTTCATTAAATATACAATAAAAATGATGCAAACACATAATTGATTAGATAGTAACCTTAAATACTTCATTTTCAATCATCTATTTGTTTCTCGTTAAAATACTGAGTAAGATATTGAAAAGGGGAGAAGTTCGGTTTTTATTGCATACATCGAGTTTTCAGCCTGAATAGAGCGGTTTTACGTGTACATCTTCCATCGGTAATATAAACGGAAAATCAGGAACATTTTAGTTAATTCTAATGAAAACACATTGATTTTTATAATTTGTATTGGAAACAACATTGTCATATGTCTTTTCTTGGATCTAAATAATACGAAACCTCGCATAATGATTCGAAGTTAAAATCCTCAAATTTGGTATAATCGTGACTTTTTTCACGTTTTTCATGTAGTTTGATATTACGTAAATATATTCATTTTTACCAATATTTCGATACTATTTCATGTAGTATCACGATATGTGATTTGGCCTTCAAATCTCAGAATTTCGCATAATATTGCATTTTAAGCAAGTTTTCTTGCATTTTGTTTCGTACGAGAAATCATCGAATTTAGCATTATTTTGACGTTTTCATTCCCTTTTCCTTTATGGGATTTAATCAAAATATCATCGAATTAGGCAATATTTTGCCGTTTTTCCACGTTTTTGTGAATTTTCAGTTTATTAGTATTAATTCATTAAAAATACAATAAAAATGATGCAAACATATAATTGATTAGATAGTATCCTTAAATACTTCATTTTAAATCATCTAATTGTTTCTCGTTAAAATACTGAGTAAGATATTGACAAAGGCAGAAGTTCGGTTTTTATTGCTTATATCGACGTTTCAGCCGGATTAGAGCTGTTTTACGTGTCCATCTTCCATCGGTAATATAAACGGAAAATCAGGAACATTTTAGTTAATTCTAATGAAAACACATTGATTTTTATCATTTGTATTGGAAACAACATTGTCATATGTCTTTTCTTGGATCTAAAAATACGAAACCTCGCATTATGATTCGAAGTTAAAATCCTCAAATTTGGTATAATCGTGACTTTATTCACGTTTTTCATGTAGTTTGATATTACGTAAATATATTCATTTTTACCAATATTTCGATACTATTTCATGTAGTATCACAATATGTGATTTGGCCTTCAAATCTCAGAATTTCGCATAATATTGCATTTTAAGCAAGTTTTCTTTCATTTTGTTTCGTACGAGAAATCATCGAATTTAGCAATATTTCGACGTTTATCATTCCCTTTTCCTTTATGTGATTTAATCAAAATATCATAGAATTAGTCAATATTTTGCCGTTTTTCCACGTTTTTGTGAATTTTCAGTTTATTAGTATTATTTCATTAAATATACAATAAAAATGATGCAAACACATAATTGATTAGATAGTAACCTTTAATACTTCATTTTCAATCATCTATTTGTTTCTCGTTAAAATACTGAGTAAGATATTGAAAAGGGGAGAAGTTCGGTTTTTATTGCATACATCGACTTTTCAGCCGGAATAGAGCGGTTTTACGTGTACATCTTCCATCGGAAATATAAACGGAAAATCAGGAACATTTTAGTTAATTCTAATGAAAACACATTGATTTTTATAATTTGTATTGGAAACAACATTGTCATATGTCTTTTCTTGGATCTAAATAATAAATAATAATGTTATTATTAACATTAATAATTCCGTTTTTCCACGTTTTTGTGAATTTTCAGTTTATTAGTATTAATTCATTAAATATACAATAAAAATGATGCAAACACATAATTGTATTAGATAGTAACCTTAAATACTTCATTTTAAATCATCTAATTGTTTCTCGTTAAAATACTGAGTAAGATATTGACAAAGGCAGAAGTTTGGTTTTTATTGCTTATATCGACGTTTCAGCCGGATTAGAGCGGTTTTACGTGTACATCTTCCATCGGTAATATAAACGGAAAATCAGGAACATTTTAGTTAATTCTAATGAAAACACATTGATTTTTATCATTTGTATTGGAAACAACATTGTCATATGTCTTTTCTTGGATCTAAAAATACGAAACCTCGCATTATGATTCGAAGTTAAAATCCTCAAATTTGGTATAATCGTGACTTTATTCACGTTTTTCATGTAGTTTGATATTACGTAAATATATTCATTTTTACCAATATTTCGATACTATTTCATGTAGTATCACAATATGTGATTTGGCCTTTAAATCTCAGAATTTCGCATAATATTGCATTTTAAGCAAGTTTTCTTTCATTTTGTTTCGTACGAGAAATCATCGAATTTAGCAATATTTCGACGTTTATCATTCCCTTTTCCTTTATGTGATTTAATCAAAATATCATAGAATTAGTCAATATTTTGCCGTTTTTCCACGTTTTTGTGAATTTTCAGTTTATTAGTATTATTTCATTAAATATACAATAAAAATGATGCAAACACATAATTGATTAGATAGTAACCTTAAATACTTCATTTTCAATCATCTATTTGTTTCTCGTTAAAATACTGAGTAAGATGTTGAAAAGGGGAGAAGTTCGGTTTTTATTGCATT
The DNA here is from genome assembly GCF_040958095.1 of Procambarus clarkii. Lineage (NCBI taxonomy): Eukaryota > Metazoa > Arthropoda > Malacostraca > Decapoda > Cambaridae > Procambarus > Procambarus clarkii. The sequence continues at coordinate 22,145,195 of NC_091221.1, read as the reverse complement.
CATCGACTTTTCAGCCGGAATAGAGCGGTTTTACGTGTACATCTTCCATCGGTAATATAAACGGAAAATCAGGAACATTTTAGTTAATTCTAATGAAAACACATTAATTTTTATAATTTGTATTGGAAACAACATTGTCATATGTCTTTTCTTGGATCTAAATAATACGAAACCTCGCATTATGATTCGAAGTTAAAATCCTCAAATTTGGTATAATCGTGACTTTTTTCACGTTTTTCATGTAGTTTGATATTACGTAAATATATTCATTTTTACCAATATTTCGATACTATTTCATGTAGTATCACGATATGTGATTTGGCCTTCAAATCTCAGAATTTCGCATAATATTGCATTTTGAGCAAGTTTTCTTGCATTTTGTTTCGTACGAGAAATCATCGAATTTAGCAATATTTCGACGTTTATCATTCCCTTTTCCTTTATGTGATTTAATCAAAATATCATAGAATTAGTCAATATTTTGCCGTTTTTCCACGTTTTTGTGAATTTTCAGTTTATTAGTATTAATTCATTAAATATACAATAAAAATGATGCAAACACATAATTGATTAGATAGTAACCTTAAATACTTCATTTTAAATCATCTAATTGTTTCTCGTTAAAATACTGAGTAAGATATTGACAAAGGCAGAAGTTCGGTTTTTATTGCTTATATCGACGTTTCAGCCGGATTAGAGCTGTTTTACGTGTACATCTTCCATCGGTAATATAATCGGAAAATCAGGAACATTTTAGTTAATTCTAATGAAAACACATTGATTTTTATCATTTGTATTGGAAACAACATTGTCATATGTCTTTTCTTGGATCTAAAAATACGAAACCTCGCATTATGATTCGAAGTTAAAATCCTCAAATTTGGTATAATCGTGACTTTATTCACGTTTTTCATGTAGTTTGATATTACGTAAATATATTCATTTATACCAATATTTCGATACTATTTCATGTAGTATCACAATATGTGATTTGGCCTTCAAATCTCAGAATTTCGCATAATATTGCATTTTAAGCAAGTTTTCTTGCATTTTGTTTCGTACGAGAAATCATCGAATTTAGCAATATTTTGACGTTATCATTCCCTTTTCCTTTATGGGATTTAATCAAAATATCATCGAATTAGGCAATATTTTGTCGTTTTTCCACGTTTTTGTGAATTTTCAGTTTATTAGTATTAATTCATTAAAAATACAATAAAAATGATGCAGACATATAATTGATTAGATAGTAACCTTAAATACTTCATTTTCAATCATCTATTTGTTTCTCGTTAAAATACTGAGTAAGATATTGAAAAGGGGAGAAGTTCGGTTTTTATTGCATACATCGACTTTTCAACCGGAATAGAGCGGTTTTACGTGTACATCTTCCATCGGTAATATAAACGGAAAATCAGGAACATTTTAGTTAATTCTAATGAAAACACATTGATTTTTATAATTTGTATTGGAAACAACATTGTCATATGTCTTTTCTTGGATCTAAATAATACGAAACCTCGCATTATGATTCGAAGTTAAAATCCTCAAATTTGGTATAATCGTGACTTTTTTCACGTTTTTCATGTAGTTTGATATTACGTAAATATATTCATTTTTACCAATATTTCGATACTATTTCATGTAGTATCACGATATGTGATTTGGCCTTCAAATCTCAGAATTTCGCATAATATTGCATTTTGAGCAAGTTTTCTTGCTTTTTGTTTCGTACGATAAATCATCGAATTTAGCAATATTTCGACGTTTATCATTCCCTTTTCCTTTATGTAATTTAATCAAAATATCATAGAATTAGTCAATATTTTGCCGTTTTTCCACGTTTTTGTGAATTTTCAGTTTATTAGTATTATTTCATTAAATATACAATAAAAATGATGCAAACACATAATTGATTAGATAGTAACCTTAAATACTTCATTTTCAATCATCTATTTGTTTCTCGTTAAAATACTGAGTAAGATATTGAAAAGGGGAGAAGTTCGGTTTTTATTGCATACATCGACTTTTCAGCCGGAATAGAGCGGTTTTACGTGTACATCTTCCATCGGTAATATAAACGGAAAATCAGGAACATTTTAGTTAATTCTAATGAAAACACATTGATTTTTATAATTTGTATTGGAAACAACATTGTCATATGTCTTTTCTTGGATCTAAATAATACGAAACCTCGCATTATGATTCGAAGTTAAAATCCTCAAATTTGGTATAATCGTGACTTTTTTCACGTTTTTCATGTAGTTTGATATTACGTAAATATATTCATTTTTACCAATATTTCGATACTATTTCATGTAGTATCACGATATGTGATTTGGCCTTCAAATCTCAGAATTTCGCATAATATTGCATTTTAAGCAAGTTTTCTTTCATTTTGTTTCGTACGAGAAATCATCGAATTTAGCAATATTTCGACGTTTATCATTCCCTTTTCCTTTATGTGATTTAATCAAAATATCATAGAATTAGTCAATATTTTGCCGTTTTTCCACGTTTTTGTGAATTTTCAGTTTATTAGTATTATTTCATTAAATATACAATAAAAATGATGCAAACACATAATTGATTAGATAGTAACCTTAAATACTTCATTTTCAATCATCTATTTGTTTCTCGTTAAAATACTGAGTAAGATGTTGAAAAGGGGAGAAGTTCGGTTTTTATTGCATTCATCGACTTTTCAGCCGGAATAGAGCGGTTTTACGTGTACATCTTCCATCGGTAATATAAACGGAAAATCAGGAACATTTTAGTTAATTCTAATGAAAACACATTAATTTTTATAATTTGTATTGGAAACAACATTGTCATATGTCTTTTCTTGGATCTAAATAATACGAAACCTCGCATTATGATTCGAAGTTAAAATCCTCAAATTTGGTATAATCGTGACTTTTTTCACGTTTTTCATGTAGTTTGATATTACGTAAATATATTCATTTTTACCAATATTTCGATACTATTTCATGTAGTATCACGATATGTGATTTGGCCTTCAAATCTCAGAATTTCGCATAATATTGCATTTTTAGCAAGTTTTCTTGCATTTTGTTTCGTACGAGAAATCATCGAATTTAGCAATATTTTGACGTTATCATTCCCTTTTCCTTTATGGGATTTAATCAAAATATCATCGAATTAGGCAATATTTTGCCGTTTTTCCACGTTTTTGTGAATTTTCAGTTTATTAGTATTAATTCATTAAAAATACAATAAAAATGATGCCAACATATAATTGATTAGATAGTAACCTTAAATACTTCATTTTCAATCATCTATTTGTTTCTCGTTAAAATACTGAGTAAGATATTGAAAAGGGGAGAAGTTCGGTTTTTATTGCATACATCGACTTTTCAACCGGAATAGAGCGGTTTTACGTGTACATCTTCCATCGGTAATATAAACGGAAAATCAGGAACATTTTAGTTAATTCTAATGAAAACACATTGATTTTTATAATTTGTATTGGAAACAACATTGTCATATGTCTTTTCTTGGATCTAAATAATACGAAACCTCGCATTATGATTCGAAGTTAAAATCCTCAAATTTGGTATAATCGTGACTTTTTTCACGTTTTTCATGTAGTTTGATATTACGTAAATATATTCATTTTTACCAATATTTCGATACTATTTCATGTAGTATAACGATATGTGATTTGGCCTTCAAATCTCAGAATTTCGCATAATATTGCATTTTGAGCAAGTTTTCTTGCATTTTGTTTCGTACGAGAAATCATCGAATTTAGCAATATTTCGACGTTTATCATTCCCTTTTCCTTTATGTGATTTAATCAAAATATCATAGAATTAGTCAATATTTTGCCGTTTTTCCACGTTTTTGTGAATTTTCAGTTTATTAGTATTAATTCATTAAATATACAATAAAAATGATGGCAACACATAATTGATTAGATAGTAACCTTAAATACTTCATTTTAAATCATCTTATTGTTTCTCGTTAAAATACTGAGTAAGATATTGACAAAGGCAGAAGTTCGGTTTTTATTGCTTATATCGACGTTTCAGCCGGATTAGAGCTGTTTTACGTGTACATCTTCCATCGGTAATATAAACGGAAAATCAGGAACATTTTAGTTAATTCTAATGAAAACACATTGATTTTTATCATTTGTATTGGAAACAACATTGTCATATGTCTTTTCTTGGATCTAAAAATACGAAACCTCGCATTATGATTCGAAGTTAAAATCCTCAAATTTGGTATAATCGTGACTTTATTCACGTTTTTCATGTAGTTTGATATTACGTAAATATATTCATTTTTACCAATATTTCGATACTATTTCATGTAGTATCACAATATGTGATTTGGCCTTCAAATCTCAGAATTTCGCATAATATTGCATTTTAAGCAAGTTTTCTTTCATTTTGTTTCGTACGAGAAATCATCGAATTTAGCAATATTTCGACGTTTATCATTCCCTTTTCCTTTATGTGATTTAATCAAAATATCATAGAATTAGTCAATATTTTGCCGTTTTTCCACGTTTTTGTGAATTTTCAGTTTATTAGTATTATTTCATTAAATATACAATAAAAATGATGCAAACACATAATTGATTAGATAGTAACCTTAAATACTTCATTTTCAATCATCTATTTGTTTCTCGTTAAAATACTGAGTAAGATGTTGAAAAGGGGAGAAGTTCGGTTTTTATTGCATTCATCGACTTTTCAGCCGGAATAGAGCGGTTTTACGTGTACATCTTCCATCGGTAATATAAACGGAAAATCAGGAACATTTTAGTTAATTCTAATGAAAACACATTAATTTTTAAAATTTGTATTGGAAACAACATTGTCATATGTCTTTTCTTGGATCTAAATAATACGAAACCTCGCATTATGATTCGAAGTTAAAATCCTCAAATTTGGTATAATCGTGACTTTTTTCACGTTTTTCATGTAGTTTGATATTACGTAAATATATTCATTTTTACCAATATTTCGATACTATTTCATGTAGTATCACGATATGTGATTTGGCCTTCAAATCTCAGAATTTCGCATAATATTGCATTTTTAGCAAGTTTTCTTGCATTTTGTTTCGTACGAGAAATCATCGAATTTAGCAATATTTTGACGTTATCATTCCCTTTTCCTTTATGGGATTTAATCAAAATATCATCGAATTAGGCAATATTTTGCCGTTTTTCCACGTTTTTGTGAATTTTCAGTTTATTAGTATTAATTCATTAAAAATACAATAAAAATGATGCCAACATATAATTGATTAGATAGTAACCTTAAATACTTCATTTTCAATCATCTATTTGTTTCTCGTTAAAATACTGAGTAAGATATTGAAAAGGGGAGAAGTTCGGTTTTTATTGCATACATCGACTTTTCAACCGGAATAGAGCGGTTTTACGTGTACATCTTCCATCGGTAATATAAACGGAAAATCAGGAACATTTTAGTTAATTCTAATGAAAACACATTGATTTTTATAATTTGTATTGGAAACAACATTGTCATATGTCTTTTCTTGGATCTAAATAATACGAAACCTCGCATTATGATTCGAAGTTAAAATCCTCAAATTTGGTATAATCGTGACTTTTTTCACGTTTTTCATGTAGTTTGATATTACGTAAATATATTCATTTTTACCAATATTTCGATACTATTTCATGTAGTATAACGATATGTGATTTGGCCTTCAAATCTCAGAATTTCGCATAATATTGCATTTTGAGCAAGTTTTCTTGCATTTTGTTTCGTACGAGAAATCATCGAATTTAGCAATATTTCGACGTTTATCATTCCCTTTTCCTTTATGTGATTTAATCAAAATATCATAGAATTAGTCAATATTTTGCCGTTTTTCCACGTTTTTGTGAATTTTCAGTTTATTAGTATTAATTCATTAAATATACAATAAAAATGATGGCAACACATAATTGATTAGATAGTAACCTTAAATACTTCATTTTAAATCATCTAATTGTTTCTCGTTAAAATACTGAGTAAGATATTGACAAAGGCAGAAGTTCGGTTTTTATTGCTTATATCGACGTTTCAGCCGGATTAGAGCTGTTTTACGTGTACATCTTCCATCGGTAATATAAACGGAAAATCAGGAACATTTTAGTTAATTCTAATGAAAACACATTGATTTTTATCATTTGTATTGGAAACAACATTGTCATATGTCTTTTCTTGGATCTAAAAATACGAAACCTCGCATTATGATTCGAAGTTAAAATCCTCAAATTTGGTATAATCGTGACTTTATTCACGTTTTTCATGTAGTTTGATATTACGTAAATATATTCATTTTTACCAATATTTCGATACTATTTCATGTAGTATCACAATATGTGATTTGGCCTTCAAATCTCAGAATTTCGCATAATATTGCATTTTAAGCAAGTTTTCTTTCATTTTGTTTCGTACGAGAAATCATCGAATTTAGCAATATGTCGACGTTTATCATTCCCTTTTCCTTTATGTGATTTAATCAAAATATCATAGAATTAGTCAATATTTTGCCGTTTTTCCACGTTTTTGTGAATTTTCAGTTTATTAGTATTATTTCATTAAATATACAATAAAAATGATGCAAACACATAATTGATTAGATAGTAACCTTAAATACTTCATTTTCAATCATCTATTTGTTTCTCGTTAAAATACTGAGTAAGATGTTGAAAAGGGGAGAAGTTCGGTTTTTATTGCATTCATCGACTTTTCAGCCGGAATAGAGCGGTTTTACGTGTACATCTTCCATCGGTAATATAAACGGAAAATCAGGAACATTTTAGTTAATTCTAACGAAAACACATTAATTTTTATAATTTGTATTGGAAACAACATTGTCATATGTCTTTTCTTGGATCTAAATAATACGAAACCTCGCATTATGATTCGAAGTTAAAATCCTCAAATTTGGTATAATCGTGATTTTTTTCACGTTTTTCATGTAGTTTGATATTACGTAAATATATTCATTTTTACCAATATTTCGATACTATTTCATGTAGTATCACGATATGTGATTTGGCCTTCAAATCTCAGAATTTCGCATAATACTGCATTTTAAGCAAGTTTTCTTGCATTTTGTTTCGTACGAGAAATCATCGAATTTAGCAATATTTTGACGTTATCATTCCCTTTTCCTTTATGGGATTTAATCAAAATATCATCGAATTAGGCAATATTTTGCCGTTTTTCCACGTTTTTGTGAATTTTCAGTTTATTAGTATTAATTCATTAAAAATACAATAAAAATGCTGCAAACATATAATTGATTAGATAGTAACCTTAAATACTTCATTTTCAATCATCTATTTGTTTCTCGTTAAAATACTGAGTAAGATATTGAAAAGGGGAGAAGTTCGGTTTTTATTGCATACATCGACTTTTCAACCGGAATAGAGCGGTTTTACGTGTACATCTTCCATCGGTAATATAAACGGAAAATCAGGAACATTTTAGTTAATTCTAATGAAAACACATTGATTTTTATAATTTGTATTGGAAACAACATTGTCATATGTCTTTTCTTGGATCTAAATAATACGAAACCTCGCATTATGATTCGAAGTTAAAATCCTCAAATTTGGTATAATCGTGACTTTTTTCACGTTTTTCATGTAGTTTGATATTACGTAAATATATTCATTTTTACCAATATTTCGATACTATTTCATGTAGTATCACGATATGTGATTTGGCCTTCAAATCTCAGAATTTCGCATAATATTGCATTTTGAGCAAGTTTTCTTGCATTTTGTTTCGTACGATAAATCATCGAATTTAGCAATATTTCGACGTTTATCATTCCCTTTTCCTTTATGTGATTTAATCAAAATATCATAGAATTAGTCAATATTTTGCCGTTTTTCCACGTTTTTGTGAATTTTCAGTTTATTAGTATTATTTCATTAAATATACAATAAAAATGATGCAAACACATAATTGATTAGATAGTAACCTTAAATACTTCATTTTCAATCATCTATTTGTTTCTCGTTAAAATACTGAGTAAGATATTGAAAAGGGGAGAAGTTCGGTTTTTATTGCATACATCGACTTTTCAGCCGGAATAGAGCGGTTTTACGTGTACATCTTCCATCGGTAATATAAACGGAAAATCAGGAACATTTTAGTTAATTCTAATGAAAACACATTGATTTTTATAATTTGTATTGGAAACAACATTGTCATATGTCTTTTCTTGGATCTAAATAATACGAAACCTCGCATTATGATTCGAAGTTAAAATCCTCAAATTTGGTATAATCGTGACTTTTTTCACGTTTTTCATGTAGTTTGATATTACGTAAATATATTCATTTTTACCAATATTTCGATACTATTTCATGTAGTATCACGATATGTGATTTGGCCTTCAAATCTCAGAATTTCGCATAATATTGCATTTTAAGCAAGTTTTCTTGCATTTTGTTTCGTACGAGAAATCATCGAATTTAGCATTATTTTGACGTTATCATTCCCTTTTCCTTTATGTGATTTAATCAAAATATCATCGAATTAGGCAATATTTTGCCGTTTTTCCACGTTTTTGTGAATTTTCAGTTTATTAGTATTAATTCATTAAATATACAATAAAAATGATGCAAACACATAATTGATTAGATAGTAACCTTAAATACTTCATTTTCAATCATCTAATTGTTTCTCGTTAAAATACTGAGTAAGATATTGACAAGGGCAGAAGTTCGGTTTTTATTGCTTATATCGACGTTTCAGCCGGATTAGAGCGGTTTTACGTGTACATCTTCCATCGGTAATATAAACGGAAAATCAGGAACATTTTAGTTAATTCTAATGAAAACACATTGATTTTTATAATTTGTATTGGAAACAACATTGTCATATGTCTTTTCATGGATGTAAATAGTACGAAACCTGGCTTTATGATTCGAAGTTAAAATCCTCAAATTTGGTATAATAGTGACTTTTTTCACGTTTTTCATGTAGTTTGATATTACGTATATATATTCATTTTTACCAATATTTCGATACTAATTCATGTAGTGTCACGATATGTGATTTGGCCTTCAAATCTCAGAATTTCGCATAATATTGCATTTTAAGCAAGTTTTCTTGCATTTTGTTTCGTACGAGAAATCATCGATTTTAGCAATATTTTGACGTTTATCATTCCCTTTTCCTTTATGTGATTTAATCAAAATATCATCGAATTAGGCAATATTTTGCCGTTTTTCCACGTTTTTGTGAATTTTCAGTTTATTAGTATTAACTCAATAAATACACAATAAAAATGATGCAAACACATAATTGATTAGCTAGTAACCTAAAATACTTCATTTTCAATCATCTATTTGTTTCTCGTTAAAATACTGAGTAAGATATTGAAAAGGGGAGAAGTTCGGTTTTTGTTGCAAACATCGACTTTTCAGCCGGAATAGAGCGGTTTTACGTGTACATCTTCCATCGGTAATATAAACGGAAAATCAGGAACATTTTAGTTAATTCTAATGAAAACACATTGATTTTTATAATTTGTATTGGAAACAACATTGTCATATGTCTTTTCTTGGATCTAAATAATACGAAACCTCGCATTATGATTCGAAGTTAAAATCCTCAAATTTGGTATAATCGTGACTTTTTTCACGTTTTTCATGTAGTTTGATATTACGTAAATATATTCATTTTTACCAATATTTCGATATTATTTCATGTAAAATCACGATATGTGATTTGGCCTTCAAATCTCAGAATTTCGCATAATATTGCATTTTAAGCAAGTTTTCTTGCATTTTGTTTCGTACGAGAAATCATCGAATTTAGCAATATTTTGACGTTTATCATTCCCTTTTCCTTTATCTGATTTATTCAAAATATCATCGAATTAGGCAATATTTTGCCGTTTTTCCACGTTTTTCTGAATTTTCAGTTTATTAGTATTAACTCAATAAATATACAATAAAAATGATGCAAACACATAATTGATTAGATAATAACCTTAAATGCTTCATTTTCAATCATCTATTTGTTTCTCTTTAAAATACTGAGTAAGATATTGAAAAGGGGAGAAGTTCTGTTTTTATTGCATATATCGACGTTTCAGCCGGATTAGAGCGGTTTTACGTGTACATCTTCCATCGGTAATATAAACGGAAAATCAGGAACATTTTAGTTAATTCTATTGAAAACACATTGATTTTTATCATTTGTATTGGAAACAACATTGTCATATGTTTTTTCACTGATGTAAATAGTACGAAACCTCGCTTTATGATTCGAAGTTAAAATCCTCAAATTTGGTATAATAGTGACTTTTTTCACGTTTTTCACGTAGTTTGATATTACGTAAATATATTCATTTTTACCAATATTTCGATACTATTTCATGTAGTATCAAGATATGTGATTTGGCCTTCAAATCTCAGAATTTCGCATAATATTGCATTTCAAGCAAGTTTTCTTGCATTTTGTTTCGTACGAGAAATCATCGAATTTAGCAATATTTCGACGTTTATCATTCCCTTTTCCTTTATGTGATTTAATCAAAATATCATCGAATTAGGCAATAATTTGCCGTTTTTCCACGTTTTTGTGAATTTTCAGTTTATTAGTATTAATTCATTAAATATACAATAAAAATGATGCAAACACATAATTGATTAGATAGTAACCTTAAATACTTCATTTTCAATCATCTAATTGTTTCTCGATAAAATACTGAGTAAGATATTGACAAGGGCAGAAGTTCAGTTTTTATTGCTTATATCGACGTTTCAGCCGGATTAGAGCGGTTTTACGTGTACATCTTCCATCGGTAATATAAACGGAAAATCAGGAACATTTTAGTTAATTCTAATGAAAACACATTGATTTTTATAATTTGTATTGGAAACAACATTGTCATATGTCTTTTCATGGATGTAAATAGTACGAAACCTCGCTTTATGATTCGAAGTTAAAATCCTCAAATTTGGTATAATCGTGACTTTTTTCACGTTTTTCATGTAGTTTGATATTACGTAAATATATTCATTTTTACCAATATTTCGATACTATTTCATGTAGTATCACGATATGTGATTTGGCCTTCAAATCTCAGAATTTCGCATAATATTGCATTTTAAGCAAGTTTTCTTGCATTTTGTTTCGTACGAGAAATCATCGAATTTAGCATTATTTTGACGTTATCATTCCCTTTTCCTTTATGTGATTTAATCAAAATATCATCGAATTAGGCAATATTTTGCCGTTTTTCCACGTTTTTGTGAATTTTCAGTTTATTTGTATTAATTCATTAAATATTCAATAAAAATGATGCAAACACATAATTGATTAGATAGTAACCTTAAATACTTCATTTTCAATCATCTAATTGTTTCTCGTTAAAATACTGAGTAAGATATTGACAAGGGCAGAAGTTCGGTTTTTATTGCTTATATCGACGTTTCAGCCGGATTAGAGCGGTTTTACGTGTACATCTTCCATCGGTAATATAAACGGAAAATCAGGAACATTTTAGTTAATTCTAATGAAAACACATTGATTTTTATAATTTGTATTGGAAACAACATTGTCATATGTCTTTTCATGGATGTAAATAGTACGAAACCTCGCTTTATGATTCGAAGTTAAAATCCTCAAATTTGGTATAATAGTGACTTTTTTCACGTTTTTCATGTAGTTTGATATTACGTATATATATTCATTTTTACCAATATTTCGATACTAATTCATGTAGTGTCACGATATGTGATTTGGCCTTCAAATCTCAGAATTTCGCATAATATTGCATTTTAAGCAAGTTTTCTTGCATTTTGTTTCGTACGAGAAATCATCGATTTTAGCAATATTTTGACGTTTATCATTCCCTTTTCCTTTATGTGATTTAATCAAAATATCATCGAATTAGGCAATATTTTGCCGTTTTTCCACGTTTTTGTGAATTTTCAGTTTATTAGTATTAACTCAATAAATATACAATAAAAATGATGCAAACACATAATTGATTAGCTAGTAACCTAAAATACTTCATTTTCAATCATCTATTTGTTTCTCGTTAAAATACTGAGTAAGATATTGAAAAGGGGAGAAGTTCGGTTTTTGTTGCAAACATCGACTTTTCAGCCGGAATAGAGCGGTTTTACGTGTACATCTTCCATCGGTAATATAAACGGAAAATCAGGAACATTTTAGTTAATTCTAATGAAAACACATTGATTTTTATAATTTGTATTGGAAACAACATTGTCATATGTCTTTTCTTGGATCTAAATAATACGAAACGTCGCATTATGATTCGAAGTTAAAATCCTCAAATTTGGTATAATCGTGACTTTTTTCACGTTTTTTATGTAGTTTGATATTACGTAAATATATTCATTTTTACCAATATTTCGATATTATTTCATGTAAATTTGGCCTTCAAATCTCAGAATTTCGCATAATATTGCATTTTAAGCAAGTTTTCTTGCATTTTGTTTCGTACGAGAAATCATCGAATTTAGCAATATTTTGACGTTTATCATTCCCTTTTCCTTTATCTGATTTATTCAAAATATCATCGAATTAGGCAATATTTTGCCGTTTTTCCACGTTTTTCTGAATTTTCAGTTTATTAGTATTAACTCAATAAATATACAATAAAAATGATGCAAACACATAATTGATTAGATAATAACCTTAAATGCTTCATTTTCAATCATCTATTTGTTTCTCTTTAAAATACTGAGTAAGATATTGAAAAGGGGAGAAGTTCTGTTTTTATTGCATATATCGACGTTTCAGCCGGATAAGAGCGGTTTTACGTGTACATCTTCCATCGGTAATATAAACGGAAAATCAGGAACATTTTAGTTAATTCTATTGAAAACACATTGATTTTTATCATTTGTATTGGAAACAACATTGTCATATGTTTTTTCACTGATGTAAATAGTACGAAACCTCGCTTTATGATTCGAAGTTAAAATCCTCAAATTTGGTATAATCGTGACTTTTTTCACGTTTTTCATGTAGTTTGATATTACGTAAATATATTCATTTTTACCAATATTTCGATACTATTTCATGTAGTATCACGATATGTGATTTGGCCTTCAAATCTCAGAATTTCGCATAATATTGCATTTTAAGCAAGTTTTCTTGCATTTTGTTTCGTACGAGAAATCATCGAATTTAGCATTATTTTGACGTTATCATTCCCTTTTCCTTTATGTGATTTAATCAAAATATCATCGAATTAGGCAATATTTTGCCGTTTTTCCACGTTTTTGTGAATTTTCAGTTTATTTGTATTAATTCATTAAATATTCAATAAAAATGATGCAAACACATAATTGATTAGATAGTAACCTTAAATACTTCATTTTCAATCATCTAATTGTTTCTCGTTAAAATACTGAGTAAGATATTGACAAGGGCAGAAGTTCGGTTTTTATTGCTTATATCGACGTTTCAGCCGGATTAGAGCGGTTTTACGTGTACATCTTCCATCGGTAATATAAACGGAAAATCAGGAACATTTTAGTTAATTCTAATGAAAACACATTGATTTTTATAATTTGTATTGGAAACAACATTGTCATATGTCTTTTCATGGATGTAAATAGTACGAAACCTCGCTTTATGATTCGAAGTTAAAATCCTCAAATTTGGTATAATAGTGACTTTTTTCACGTTTTTCATGTAGTTTGATATTACGTATATATATTCATTTTTACCAATATTTCGATACTAATTCATGTAGTGTCACGATATGTGATTTGGCCTTCAAATCTCAGAATTTCGCATAATATTGCATTTTAAGCAAGTTTTCTTGCATTTTGTTTCGTACGAGAAATCATCGATTTTAGCAATATTTTGACGTTTATCATTCCCTTTTCCTTTATGTGATTTAATCAAAATATCATCGAATTAGGCAATATTTTGCCGTTTTTCCACGTTTTTGTGAATTTTCATTTTATTAGTATTAACTCAATAAATATACAATAAAAATGATGCAAACACATAATTGATTAGCTAGTAACCTAAAATACTTCATTTTCAATCATCTATTTGTTTCTCGTTAAAATACTGAGTAAGATATTGAAAAGGGGAGAAGTTCGGTTTTTGTTGCAAACATCGACTTTTCAGCCGGAATAGAGCGGTTTTACGTGTACATCTTCCATCGGTAATATAAACGGAAAATCAGGAACATTTTAGTTAATTCTAATGAAAACACATTGATTTTTATAATTTGTATTGGAAACAACATTGTCATATGTCTTTTCTTGGATCTAAATAATACGAAACGTCGCATTATGATTCGAAGTTAAAATCCTCAAATTTGGTATAATCGTGACTTTTTTCACGTTTTTCATGTAGTTTGATATTACGTAAATATATTCATTTTTACCAATATTTCGATATTATTTCATGTAAATTTGGCCTTCAAATCTCAGAATTTCGCATAATATTGCATTTTAAGCAAGTTTTCTTGCATTTTGTTTCGTACGAGAAATCATCGAATTTAGCAATATTTTGACGTTTATCATTCCCTTTTCCTTTATCTGATTTATTCAAAATATCATCGAATTAGGCAATATTTTGCCGTTTTTCCACGTTTTTCTGAATTTTCAGTTTATTAGTATTAACTCAATAAATATACAATAAAAATGATGCAAACACATAATTGATTAGATAATAACCTTAAATGCTTCATTTTCAATCATCTATTTGTTTCTCTTTAAAATACTGAGTAAGATATTGAAAAGGGGAGAAGTTCTGTTTTTATTGCATATATCGACGTTTCAGCCGGATTAGAGCGGTTTTACGTGTACATCTTCCATCGGTAATATAAACGGAAAATCAGGAACATTTTAGTTAATTCTATTGAAAACACATTGATTTTTATCATTTGTATTGGAAACAACATTGTCATATGTTTTTTCACTGATGTAAATAGTACGAAACCTCGCTTTATGATTCGAAGTTAAAATCCTCAAATTTGGTATAATAGTGACTTTTTTCACGTAGTTTGATATTACGTAAATATATTCATTTTTACCAATATTTCGATACTATTTCATGTAGTATCAAGATATGTGATTTGGCCTTCAAATCTCAGAATTTCGCATAATATTGCATTTTAAGCAAGTTTTCTTGCATTTTGTTTCGTACGAGAAATCATCGAATTTAGCAATATTTCGACGTTTATCATTCCCTTTTCCTTTATGTGATTTAATCAAAATATCATCGAATTAGGCAATATTTTGCCGTTTTTCCACGTTTTTGTGAATTTTCAGTTTATTAGTATTAATTCATTAAATATACAATAAAAATGATGCAAACACATAATTGATTAGATAGTAACCTTAAATACTTCATTTTCAATCATCTAATTGTTTCTCGTTAAAATACTGAGTAAGATATTGACAAGGGCAGAAGTTCGGTTTTTATTGCTTATATCGACGTTTCAGCCGGATTAGAGCGGTTTTACGTGTACATCTTCCATCGGTAATATAAACGGAAAATCAGGAACATTTTAGTTAATTCTAATGAAAACACATTGATTTTTATAATTTGTATTGGAAACAACATTGTCATATGTCTTTTCATGGATGTAAATAGTACGAAACCTCGCTTTATGATTCGAAGTTAAAATCCTCAAATTTGGTATAATAGTGACTTTTTTCACGTTTTTCATGTAGTTTGATATTACGTATATATATTCATTTTTACCAATATTTCGATACTAATTCATGTAGTGTCACGATATGTGATTTGGCCTTCAAATCTCAGAATTTCGCATAATATTGCATTTTAAGCAAGTTTTCTTGCATTTTGTTTCGTACGAGAAATCATCGATTTTAGCAATATTTTGACGTTTATCATTCCCTTTTCCTTTATGTGATTTAATCAAAATATCATCGAATTAGGCAATATTTTGCCGTTTTTCCACGTTTTTGTGAATTTTCAGTTTATTAGTATTAACTCAATAAATATACAATAAAAATGATGCAAACACATAATTGATTAGCTAGTAACCTAAAATACTTCATTTTCAATCATCTATTTGTTTCTCGTTAAAATACTGAGTAAGATATTGAAAAGGGGAGAAGTTCGGTTTTTGTTGCAAACATCGACTTTTCAGCCGGAATAGAGCGGTTTTACGTGTACATCTTCCATCGGTAATATAAACGGAAAATCAGGAACATTTTAGTTAATTCTAATGAAAACACATTGATTTTTATAATTTGTATTGGAAACAACATTGTCATATGTCTTTTCTTGGATCTAAATAATACGAAACGTCGCATTATGATTCGAAGTTAAAATCCTCAAATTTGGTATAATCGTGACTTTTTTCACGTTTTTCATGTAGTTTGATATTACGTAAATATATTCATTTTTACCAATATTTCGATATTATTTCATGTAAATTTGGCCTTCAAATCTCAGAATTTCGCATAATATTGCATTTTAAGCAAGTTTTCTTGCATTTTGTTTCGTACGAGAAATCATCGAATTTAGCAATATTTTGACGTTTATCATTCCCTTTTCCTTTATCTGATTTATTCAAAATATCATCGAATTAGGCAATATTTTGCCGTTTTTCCACGTTTTTTTGAATTTTCAGTTTATTAGTATTAACTCAATAAATATACAATAAAAATGATGCAAACACATAATTGATTAGATAATAACCTTAAATGCTTCATTTTCAATCATCTATTTGTTTCTCTTTAAAATACTGAGTAAGATATTGAAAAGGGGAGAAGTTCTGTTTTTATTGCATATATCGACGTTTCAGCCGGATAAGAGCGGTTTTACGTGTACATCTTCCATCGGTAATATAAACGGAAAATCAGGAACATTTTAGTTAATTCTATTGAAAACACATTGATTTTTATCATTTGTATTGGAAACAACATTGTCATATGTTTTTTCACTGATGTAAATAGTACGAAACCTCGCTTTATGATTCGAAGTTAAAATCCTCAAATTTGGTATAATCGTGACTTTTTTCACGTTTTTCATGTAGTTTGATATTACGTAAATATATTCATTTTTACCAATATTTCGATACTATTTCATGTAGTATCACGATATGTGATTTGGCCTTCAAATCTCAGAATTTCGCATAATATTGCATTTTAAGCAAGTTTTCTTGCATTTTGTTTCGTACGAGAAATCATCGAATTTAGCATTATTTTGACGTTATCATTCCCTTTTCCTTTATGTGATTTAATCAAAATATCATCGAATTAGGCAATATTTTGCCGTTTTTCCACGTTTTTGTGAATTTTCAGTTTATTAGTATTAATTCATTAAATATTCAATAAAAATGATGCAAACACATAATTGATTAGATAGTAACCTTAAATACTTCATTTTCAATCATCTAATTGTTTCTCGTTAAAATACTGAGTAAGATATTGACAAGGGCAGAAGTTCGGTTTTTATTGCTTATATCGACGTTTCAGCCGGATTAGAGCGGTTTTACGTGTACATCTTCCATCGGTAATATAAACGGAAAATCAGGAACATTTTAGTTAATTCTAATGAAAACACATTGATTTTTATAATTTGTATTGGAAACAACATTGTCATATGTCTTTTCATGGATGTAAATAGTACGAAACCTCGCTTTATGATTCGAAGTTAAAATCCTCAAATTTGGTATAATAGTGACTTTTTTCACGTTTTTCATGTAGTTTGATATTACGTATATATATTCATTTTTACCAATATTTCGATACTAATTCATGTAGTGTCACGATATGTGATTTGGCCTTCAAATCTCAGAATTTCGCATAATATTGCATTTTAAGCAAGTTTTCTTGCATTTTGTTTCGTACGAGAAATCATCGATTTTAGCAATATTTTGACGTTTATCATTCCCTTTTCCTTTATGTGATTTAATCAAAATATCATCGAATTAGGCAATATTTTGCCGTTTTTCCACGTTTTTGTGAATTTTCAGTTTATTAGTATTAACTCAATAAATATACAATAAAAATGATGCAAACACATAATTGATTAGCTAGTAACCTAAAATACTTCATTTTCAATCATCTATTTGTTTCTCGTTAAAATACTGAGTAAGATATTGAAAAGGGGAGAAGTTCGGTTTTTGTTGCAAACATCGACTTTTCAGCCGGAATAGAGCGGTTTTACGTGTACATCTTCCATCGGTAATATAAACGGAAAATCAGGAACATTTTAGTTAATTCTAATGAAAACACATTGATTTTTATAATTTGTATTGGAAACAACATTGTCATATGTCTTTTCTTGGATCTAAATAATACGAAACGTCGCATTATGATTCGAAGTTAAAATCCTCAAATTTGGTATAATCGTGACTTTTTTCACGTTTTTCATGTAGTTTGATATTACGTAAATATATTCATTTTTACCAATATTTCGATATTATTTCATGTAAATTTGGCCTTCAAATCTCAGAATTTCGCATAATATTGCATTTTAAGCAAGTCTTCTTGCATTTTGTTTCGTACGAGAAATCATCGAATTTAGCAATATTTTGACGTTTATCATTCCCTTTTCCTTTATCTGATTTATTCAAAATATCATCGAATTAGGCAATATTTTGCCGTTTTTCCACGTTTTTCTGAATTTTCAGTTTATTAGTATTAACTCAATAAATATACAATAAAAATGATGCAAACACATAATTGATTAGATAATAACCTTAAATGCTTCATTTTCAATCATCTATTTGTTTCTCTTTAAAATACTGAGTAAGATATTGAAAAGGGGAGAAGTTCTGTTTTTATTGCATATATCGACGTTTCAGCCGGATTAGAGCGGTTTTACGTGTACATCTTCCATCGGTAATATAAACGGAAAATCAGGAACATTTTAGTTAATTCTATTGAAAACACATTGATTTTTATCATTTGTATTGGAAACAACATTGTCATATGTTTTTTCACTGATGTAAATAGTACGAAACCTCGCTTTATGATTCGAAGTTAAAATCCTCAAATTTGGTATAATAGTGACTTTTTTCACGTAGTTTGATATTACGTAAATATATTCATTTTTACCAATATTTCGATACTATTTCATGTAGTATCAAGATATGTGATTTGGCCTTCAAATCTCAGAATTTCGCATAATATTGCATTTTAAGCAAGTTTTCTTGCATTTTGTTTCGTACGAGAAATCATCGAATTTAGCAATATTTCGACGTTTATCATTCCCTTTTCCTTTATGTGATTTAATCAAAATATCATCGAATTAGGCAATATTTTGCCGTTTTTCCACGTTTTTGTGAATTTTCAGTTTATTAGTATTAATTCATTAAATATACAATAAAAATGATGCAAACACATAATTGATTAGATAGTAACCTTAAATACTTCATTTTCAATCATCTAATTGTTTCTCGTTAAAATACTGAGTAAGATATTGACAAGGGCAGACGTTCGGTTTTTATTGCTTATATCGACGTTTCAGCCGGATTAGAGCGGTTTTACGTGTACATCTTCCATCGGTAATATAAACGGAAAATCAGGAACATTTTAGTTAATTCTAATGAAAACACATTGATTTTTATAATTTGTATTGGAAACAACATTGTCATATGTCTTTTCATGGATGTAAATAGTACGAAACCTCGCTTTATGATTCGAAGTTAAAATCCTCAAATTTGGTATAATAGTGACTTTTTTCACGTTTTTCATGTAGTTTGATATTACGTATATATATTCATTTTTACCAATATTTCGATACTAATTCATGTAGTGTCACGATATGTGATTTGGCCTTCAAATCTCAGAATTTCGCATAATATTGCATTTTAAGCAAGTTTTCTTGCATTTTGTTTCGTACGAGAAATCATCGATTTTAGCAATATTTTGACGTTTATCATTCCCTTTTCCTTTATGTGATTTAATCAAAATATCATCGAATTAGGCAATATTTTGCCGTTTTTCCACGTTTTTGTGAATTTTCAGTTTATTAGTATTAACTCAATAAATATACAATAAAAATGATGCAAACACATAATTGATTAGCTAGTAACCTAAAATACTTCATTTTCAATCATCTATTTGTTTCTCGTTAAAATACTGAGTAAGATATTGAAAAGGGGAGAAGTTCGGTTTTTGTTGCAAACATCGACTTTTCAGCCGGAATAGAGCGGTTTTACGTGTACATCTTCCATCGGTAATATAAACGGAAAATCAGGAACATTTTAGTTAATTCTAATGAAAACACATTGATTTTTATAATTTGTATTGGAAACAACATTGTCATATGTCTTTTCTTGGATCTAAATAATACGAAACGTCGCATTATGATTCGAAGTTAAAATCCTCAAATTTGGTATAATCGTGACTTTTTTCACGTTTTTCATGTAGTTTGATATTACGTAAATATATTCATTTTTACCAATATTTCGATATTATTTCATGTAAATTTGGCCTTCAAATCTCAGAATTTCGCATAATATTGCATTTTAAGCAAGTTTTCTTGCATTTTGTTTCGTACGAGAAATCATCGAATTTAGCAATATTTTGACGTTTATCATTCCCTTTTCCTTTATCTGATTTATTCAAAATATCATCGAATTAGGCAATATTTTGCCGTTTTTCCACGTTTTTCTGAATTTTCAGTTTATTAGTATTAACTCAATAAATATACAATAAAAATGATGCAAACACATAATTGATTAGATAATAACCTTAAATGCTTCATTTTCAATCATCTATTTGTTTCTCTTTAAAATACTGAGTAAGATATTGAAAAGGGGAGAAGTTCTGTTTTTATTGCATATATCGACGTTTCTGCCGGATTAGAGCGGTTTTACGTGTACATCTTCCATCGGTAATATAAACGGAAAATCAGGAACATTTTAGTTAATTCTATTGAAAACACATTGATTTTTATCATTTGTATTGGAAACAACATTGTCATATGTTTTTTCACTGATGTAAATAGTACGAAACCTCGCTTTATGATTCGAAGTTAAAATCCTCAAATTTGGTATAATCGTGACTTTTTTCACGTTTTTCATGTAGTTTGATATTACGTAAATATATTCATTTTTACCAATATTTCGATACTATTTCATGTAGTATCACGATATGTGATTTGGCCTTCAAATCTCAGAATTTCGCATAATATTGCATTTTAAGCAAGTTTTCTTGCATTTTGTTTCGTACGAGAAATCATCGAATTTAGCATTATTTTGACGTTATCATTCCCTTTTCCTTTATGTGATTTAATCAAAATATCATCGAATTAGGCAATATTTTGCCGTTTTTCCACGTTTTTGTGAATTTTCAGTTTATTAGTATTAATTCATTAAATATTCAATAAAAATGATGCAAACACATAATTGATTAGATAGTAACCTTAAATACTTCATTTTCAATCATCTAATTGTTTCTCGTTAAAATACTGAGTAAGATATTGACAAGGGCAGAAGTTCGGTTTTTATTGCTTATATCGACGTTTCAGCCGGATTAGAGCGGTTTTACGTGTACATCTTCCATCGGTAATATAAACGGAAAATCAGGAACATTTTAGTTAATTCTAATGAAAACACATTGATTTTTATAATTTGTATTGGAAACAACATTGTCATATGTCTTTTCATGGATGTAAATAGTACGAAACCTCGCTTTATGATTCGAAGTTAAAATCCTCAAATTTGGTATAATAGTGACTTTTTTCACGTTTTTCATGTAGTTTGATATTACGTATATATATTCATTTTTACCAATATTTCGATACTAATTCATGTAGTGTCACGATATGTGATTTGGCCTTCAAATCTCAGAATTTCGCATAATATTGCATTTTAAGCAAGTTTTCTTGCATTTTGTTTCGTACGAGAAATCATCGATTTTAGCAATATTTTGACGTTTATCATTCCCTTTTCCTTTATGTGATTTAATCAAAATATCATCGAATTAGGCAATATTTTGCCGTTTTTCCACGTTTTTGTGAATTTTCAGTTTATTAGTATTAACTCAATAAATATACAATAAAAATGATGCAAACACATAATTGATTAGCTAGTAACCTAAAATACTTCATTTTCAATCATCTATTTGTTTCTCGTTAAAATACTGAGTAAGATATTGAAAAGGGGAGAAGTTCGGTTTTTGTAGCAAACATCGACTTTTCAGCCGGAATAGAGCGGTTTTACGTGTACATCTTCCATCGGTAATATAAACGGAAAATCAGGAACATTTTAGTTAATTCTAATGAAAACACATTGATTTTTATAATTTGTATTGGAAACAACATTGTCATATGTCTTTTCTTGGATCTAAATAATACGAAACGTCGCATTATGATTCGAAGTTAAAATCCTCAAATTTGGTATAATCGTGACTTTTTTCACGTTTTTCATGTAGTTTGATATTACGTAAATATATTCATTTTTACCAATATTTCGATATTATTTCATGTAAATTTGGCCTTCAAATCTCAGAATTTCGCATAATATTGCATTTTAAGCAAGTCTTCTTGCATTTTGTTTCGTACGAGAAATCATCGAATTTAGCAATATTTTGACGTTTATCATTCCCTTTTCCTTTATCTGATTTATTCAAAATATCATCGAATTAGGCAATATTTTGCCGTTTTTCCACGTTTTTCTGAATTTTCAGTTTATTAGTATTAACTCAATAAATATACAATAAAAATGATGCAAACACATAATTGATTAGATAATAACCTTAAATGCTTCATTTTCAATCATCTATTTGTTTCTCTTTAAAATACTGAGTAAGATATTGAAAAGGGGAGAAGTTCTGTTTTTATTGCATATATCGACGTTTCAGCCGGATTAGAGCGGTTTTACGTGTACATCTTCCATCGGTAATATAAACGGAAAATCAGGAACATTTTAGTTAATTCTATTGAAAACACATTGATTTTTATCATTTGTATTGGAAACAACATTGTCATATGTTTTTTCACTGATGTAAATAGTACGAAACCTCGCTTTATGATTCGAAGTTAAAATCCTCAAATTTGGTATAATAGTGACTTTTTTCACGTAGTTTGATATTACGTAAATATATTCATTTTTACCAATATTTCGATACTATTTCATGTAGTATCAAGATATGTGATTTGGCCTTCAAATCTCAGAATTTCGCATAATATTGCATTTTAAGCAAGTTTTCTTGCATTTTGTTTCGTACGAGAAATCATCGAATTTAGCAATATTTCGACGTTTATCATTCCCTTTTCCTTTATGTGATTTAATCAAAATATCATCGAATTAGGCAATATTTTGCCGTTTTTCCACGTTTTTGTGAATTTTCAGTTTATTAGTATTAATTCATTAAATATACAATAAAAATGATGCAAACACATAATTGATTAGATAGTAACCTTAAATACTTCATTTTCAATCATCTAATTGTTTCTCGTTAAAATACTGAGTAAGATATTGACAAGGGCAGAAGTTCGGTTTTTATTGCTTATATCGACGTTTCAGCCGGATTAGAGCGGTTTTACGTGTACATCTTCCATCGGTAATATAAACGGAAAATCAGGAACATTTTAGTTAATTCTAATGAAAACACATTGATTTTTATAATTTGTATTGGAAACAACATTGTCATATGTCTTTTCATGGATGTAAATAGTACGAAACCTCGCTTTATGATTCGAAGTTAAAATCCTCAAATTTGGTATAATAGTGACTTTTTTCACGTTTTTCATGTAGTTTGATATTACGTATATATATTCATTTTTACCAATATTTCGATACTAATTCATGTAGTGTCACGATATGTGATTTGGCCTTCAAATCTCAGAATTTCGCATAATATTGCATTTTAAGCAAGTTTTCTTGCATTTTGTTTCGTACGAGAAATCATCGATTTTAGCAATATTTTGACGTTTATCATTCCCTTTTCCTTTATGTGATTTAATCAAAATATCATCGAATTAGGCAATATTTTGCCGTTTTTCCACGTTTTTGTGAATTTTCAGTTTATTAGTATTAACTCAATAAATATACAATAAAAATGATGCAAACACATAATTGATTAGCTAGTAACCTAAAATACTTCATTTTCAATCATCTATTTGTTTCTCGTTAAAATACTGAGTAAGATATTGAAAAGGGGAGAAGTTCGGTTTTTGTAGCAAACATCGACTTTTCAGCCGGAATAGAGCGGTTTTACGTGTACATCTTCCATCGGTAATATAAACGGAAAATCAGGAACATTTTAGTTAATTCTAATGAAAACACATTGATTTTTATAATTTGTATTGGAAACAACATTGTCATATGTCTTTTCTTGGATCTAAATAATACGAAACGTCGCATTATGATTCGAAGTTAAAATCCTCAAATTTGGTATAATCGTGACTTTTTTCACGTTTTTCATGTAGTTTGATATTACGTAAATATATTCATTTTTACCAATATTTCGATATTATTTCATGTAAATTTGGCCTTCAAATCTCAGAATTTCGCATAATATTGCATTTTAAGCAAGTCTTCTTGCATTTTGTTTCGTACGAGAAATCATCGAATTTAGCAATATTTTGACGTTTATCATTCCCTTTTCCTTTATCTGATTTATTCAAAATATCATCGAATTAGGCAATATTTTGCCGTTTTTCCACGTTTTTCTGAATTTTCAGTTTATTAGTATTAACTCAATAAATATACAATAAAAATGATGCAAACACATAATTGATTAGATAATAACCTTAAATGCTTCATTTTCAATCATCTATTTGTTTCTCTTTAAAATACTGAGTAAGATATTGAAAAGGGGAGAAGTTCTGTTTTTATTGCATATATCGACGTTTCAGCCGGATTAGAGCGGTTTTACGTGTACATCTTCCATCGGTAATATAAACGGAAAATCAGGAACATTTTAGTTAATTCTATTGAAAACACATTGATTTTTATCATTTGTATTGGAAACAACATTGTCATATGTTTTTTCACTGATGTAAATAGTACGAAACCTCGCTTTATGATTCGAAGTTAAAATCCTCAAATTTGGTATAATAGTGACTTTTTTCACGTAGTTTGATATTACGTAAATATATTCATTTTTACCAATATTTCGATACTATTTCATGTAGTATCAAGATATGTGATTTGGCCTTCAAATCTCAGAATTTCGCATAATATTGCATTTTAAGCAAGTTTTCTTGCATTTTGTTTCGTACGAGAAATCATCGAATTTAGCAATATTTCGACGTTTATCATTCCCTTTTCCTTTATGTGATTTAATCAAAATATCATCGAATTAGGCAATATTTTGCCGTTTTTCCACGTTTTTGTGAATTTTCAGTTTATTAGTATTAATTCATTAAATATACAATAAAAATGATGCAAACACATAATTGATTAGATAGTAACCTTAAATACTTCATTTTCAATCATCTAATTGTTTCTCGTTAAAATACTGAGTAAGATATTGACAAGGGCAGAAGTTCGGTTTTTATTGCTTATATCGACGTTTCAGCCGGATTAGAGCGGTTTTACGTGTACATCTTCCATCGGTAATATAAACGGAAAATCAGGAACATTTTAGTTAATTCTAATGAAAACACATTGATTTTTATAATTTGTATTGGAAACAACATTGTCATATGTCTTTTCATGGATGTAAATAGTACGAAACCTCGCTTTATGATTCGAAGTTAAAATCCTCAAATTTGGTATAATAGTGACTTTTTTCACGTTTTTCATGTAGTTTGATATTACGTATATATATTCATTTTTACCAATATTTCGATACTAATTCATGTAGTGTCACGATATGTGATTTGGCCTTCAAATCTCAGAATTTCGCATAATATTGCATTTTAAGCAAGTTTTCTTGCATTTTGTTTCGTACGAGAAATCATCGATTTTCGCAATATTTTGACGTTTATCATTCCCTTTTCCTTTATGTGATTTAATCAAAATATCATCGAATTAGGCAATATTTTGCCGTTTTTCCACGTTTTTGTGAATTTTCAGTTTATTAGTATTAACTCAATAAATATACAATAAAAATGATGCAAACACATAATTGATTAGCTAGTAACCTAAAATACTTCATTTTCAATCATCTATTTGTTTCTCGTTAAAATACTGAGTAAGATATTGAAAAGGGGAGAAGTTCGGTTTTTGTTGCAAACATCGACTTTTCAGCCGGAATAGAGCGGTTTTACGTGTACATCTTCCATCGGTAATATAAACGGAAAATCAGGAACATTTTAGTTAATTCTAATGAAAACACATTGATTTTTATAATTTGTATTGGAAACAACATTGTCATATGTCTTTTCTTGGATCTAAATAATACGAAACGTCGCATTATGATTCGAAGTTAAAATCCTCAAATTTGGTATAATCGTGACTTTTTTCACGTTTTTCATGTAGTTTGATATTACGTAAATATATTCATTTTTACCAATATTTCGATATTATTTCATGTAAATTTGGCCTTCAAATCTCAGAATTTCGCATAATATTGCATTTTAAGCAAGTTTTCTTGCATTTTGTTTCGTACGAGAAATCATCGAATTTAGCAATATTTTGACGTTTATCATTCCCTTTTCCTTTATCTGATTTATTCAAAATATCATCGAATTAGGCAATATTTTGCCGTTTTTCCACGTTTTTCTGAATTTTCAGTTTATTAGTATTAACTCAATAAATATACAATAAAAATGATGCAAACACATAATTGATTAGATAATAACCTTAAATGCTTCATTTTCAATCATCTATTTGTTTCTCTTTAAAATATTGAGTAAGATATTGAAAAGGGGAGAAGTTCTGTTTTTATTGCATATATCGACGTTTCAGCCGGATTAGAGCGGTTTTACGTGTACATCTTCCATCGGTAATATAAACGGAAAATCAGGAACATTTTAGTTAATTCTATTGAAAACACATTGATTTTTATCATTTGTATTGGAAACAACATTGTCATATGTTTTTTCACTGATGTAAATAGTACGAAACCTCGCTTTATGATTCGAAGTTAAAATCCTCAAATTTGGTATAATAGTGACTTTTTTCACGTAGTTTGATATTACGTAAATATATTCATTTTTACCAATATTTCGATACTATTTCATGTAGTATCAAGATATGTGATTTGGCCTTCAAATCTCAGAATTTCGCATAATATTGCATTTTAAGCAAGTTTTCTTGCATTTTGTTTCGTACGAGAAATCATCGAATTTAGCAATATTTCGACGTTTATCATTCCCTTTTCCTTTATGTGATTTAATCAAAATATCATCGAATTAGGCAATATTTTGCCGTTTTTCCACGTTTTTGTGAATTTTCAGTTTATTAGTATTAATTCATTAAATATACAATAAAAATGATGCAAACACATAATTGATTAGATAGTAACCTTAAATACTTCATTTTCAATCATCTAATTGTTTCTCGTTAAAATACTGAGTAAGATATTGACAAGGGCAGAAGTTCGGTTTTTATTGCTTATATCGACGTTTCAGCCGGATTAGAGCGGTTTTACGTGTACATCTTCCATCGGTAATATAAACGGAAAATCAGGAACATTTTAGTTAATTCTAATGAAAACACATTGATTTTTATAATTTGTATTAGAAACAACATTGTCATATGTCTTTTCATGGATGTAAATAGTACGAAACCTAGCTTTATGATTCGAAGTTAAAATCCTCAAATTTGGTATAATAGTGACTTTTTTCACGTTTTTCATGTAGTTTGATATTACGTATATATATTCATTTTTACCAATATTTCGATACTAATTCATGTAGTGTCACGATATGTGATTTGGCCTTCAAATCTCAGAATTTCGCATAATATTGCATTTTAAGCAAGTTTTCTTGCATTTTGTTTCGTACGAGAAATCATCGATTTTAGCAATATTTTGACGTTTATCATTCCCTTTTCCTTTATGTGATTTAATCAAAATATCATCGAATTAGGCAATATTTTGCCGTTTTTCCACGTTTTTGTGAATTTTCAGTTTATTAGTATTAACTCAATAAATATACAATAAAAATTATGCAAACACATAATTGATTAGATAGTAACCTTAAATACTTCATTTTCAATCATCTATTTATTTCTCGTTAAAATACTGAGTAAGATATTGAAAAGGGGAGAAGTTCGGTTTTTGTTGCAAACATCGACTTTTCAGCCGGAATAGAGCGGTTTTACGTGTACATCTTCCATCGGTAATATAAACGGAAAATCAGGAACATTTTAGTTAATTCTAATGAAAACACATTGATTTTTATAATTTGTATTGGAAACAACATTGTCATATGTCTTTTCTTGGGTCTATATAATACGAAACCTCGCATTATGATTCGAAGTTAAAATCCTCAAATTTGGTATAATCGTGACTTTTTTCACGTTTTTCATGTAGTTTGATATTACGTAAATATATTCATTTTTACCAATATTTCGATATTATTACATGTAAAATCACGATATGTGATTTGGCCTTCAAATCTCAGAATTTCGCATAATATTGCATTTTAAGCAAGTTTTCTTGCATTTTGTTTCGTACGAGAAATCATCGAATTTAGCAATATTTTGACGTTTATCATTCCCTTTTCCTTTATCTGATTTATTCAAAATATCATCGAATTAGGCAATATTTTGCCGTTTTTCCACGTTTTTGTGAATTTTCAGTTTATTAGTATTAACTCAATAAATATACAATAAAAATGATGCAAACACATAATTGATTAGATAATAACCTTAAATGCTTCATTTTCAATCATCTATTTGTTTCTCTTTAAAATACTGAGTAAGATATTGAAAAGGGGAGAAGTTCTGTTTTATTGCATATATCGACGTTTCAGCCGGATTAGAGCGGTTTTACGTGTACATCTTCCATCGGTAATATAAACGGAAAATCAGGAACATTTTAGTTAATTCTATTGAAAACACATTGATTTTTATCATTTGTATTGGAAACAACATTGTCATATGTTTTTTCACTGATGTAAATAGTACGAAACCTCGCTTTATGATTCGAAGTTAAAATCCTCAAATTTGGTATAATAGTGACTTTTTTCACGTTTTTCATGTAGTTTGATATTACGTATATATATTCATTTTTACCAATATTTCGATACTAATTCATGTAGTGTCACGATATGTGATTTGGCCTTCAAATCTCAGAATTTCGCATAATATTGCCTTTTAAGCAAGTTTTCTTGCATTTTGTTTCGTACGAGAAATCATCGAATTTAGCAATATTTTGACGTTTATCATTCCCTTTTCTTTTATGTGATTTAATCAAAATATCATCGAATTAGGCAATATTTTGCCGTTTTTCCACGTTTTTGTGAATTTTCAGTTTATTAGTATTAACTCAATAAATATACAATAAAAATGATCCAAACACATAATTGATTAGATAGTAACCTTAAATACTTCATTTTCAATCATCTATTTGTTTCTCGTTAAAATACTGAGTAAGATATTGAAAAGGGGAGAAGTTCGGTTTTTATTGCATACATCGACTTTTCAGCCGGAATAGAGCGGTTTTACGTGTACATCTTCCATCGGTAATATAAACGGAAAATCAGGAACATTTTAGTTAATTCTAATGAAAACACATTGATTTTTATAATTTGTATTGGAAACAACATTGTCATATGTCTTTTCTTGGATCTAAATAATACGAAACCTCGCATTATGATTCGAAGTTAAAATCCTCAAATTTGGTATAATCGTGACTTTTTTCACGTTTTTCATGTAGTTTGATAATACGTAAATATATTCATTTTTACCAATATTTCGATACTATTTCATGTAGTATCACGATATGTGATTTGGCCTTCAAATCTCAGAATTTCGCATAATATTGCATTTTAAGCAAGTTTTCTTGCATTTTGTTTCGTACGAGAAATCATCGAATTTAGCATTATTTTGACGTTATCATTTCCTTTTCCTTTATGGGATTTAATCAAAATATCATCAAATTAGGCAATATTTTGCCGTTTTTCCACGTTTTTGTGAATTTTCAGTTTATTAGTATTAATTCATTAAAAATACAATAAAAATGATGCAAACATGTAATTGATTAGATAGTAACCTTAAATACTTCATTTTCAATCATCTATTTGTTTCTCGTTAAAATACTGAGTAAGATATTGAAAAGGGGAGAAGTTCGGTTTTTATTGCATACATCGACTTTTCAGCAGGAATAGAGCGGTTTTACGTGTACATCTTCCATCGGTAATATAAACGGAAAATCAGGAACATTTTAGTTAATTCTAATGAAAACACATTGATTTTTATAATTTGTATTGGAAACAACATTGTCATATGTCTTTTCTTGGATCTAAAAATTCCGAAACCTCGCATTATGATTCGAAGTTAAAATCCTCAAATTTGGTATAATCGTGACTTTTTTCACGTTTTTCATGTAGTTTGATATTACGTAAATATATTCATTTTTACCAATATTTCGGTACTATTTCATGTAGTATCACGATATGTGATTTGGCCTTCAAATCTCAGAATTTCGCATGATATTGCATTTTGAGCAAGTTTTCTTGCATTTTGTTTCGTACGAAAAATCATCGAATTTAGCAATATTTCGACGTTTATCATTTTCTTTTCCTTTATGTGATTTAATCAAAATATCATCGAATTAGGCAATATTTTGCCGTTTTTCCACGTTTTTGTGAATTTTCAGTTTATTAGTATTAATTCATTAAATATACAATAAAAATGATGCAAACACATAATTGATTAGATAGTAACCTTAAATACTTAATTTTCAATCATCTAATTGTTTCTCGTTAAAATACTGAGTAAGATATTGACAAGGGCAGACGTTCGGTTTTTATTGCTTATATCGACGTTTCAGCCGGAATAGAGCGGTTTTACGTGTACATCTTCCATCGGTAATATAAACGGAAAATCAGGAACATTTTAGTTAATTCTAATGAAAAAACATTGATTTTTATAATTTGAATTGGAAACAACATTGTCATATGTCTTTTCTTGGATCTAAATAATACAAAACCTCGTATTATGATTCGAAGTTAAA
This sequence comes from Procambarus clarkii, assembly GCF_040958095.1. NCBI lineage: Eukaryota > Metazoa > Arthropoda > Malacostraca > Decapoda > Cambaridae > Procambarus > Procambarus clarkii. Next base: position 22,114,165 of record NC_091221.1, on the reverse strand, counting down.
ATCCTCAAATTTGGTATAATCGTGACTTTTTTCACGTTTTTCAGGTAGTTTGATATTACGTAAATATATTCATTTTTACCAATATTTCGATACTATTTCATGTAGAATCACGATATGTGATTTGGCCTTCAAATCTCAGAATTTCGCATAATATTGCATTTTAAGCAAGTTTTCTTGCATTTTGTTTCGTACGAGAAATCATCGAATTTAGCAATATTTTGACGTTTATCATTCCATTTTCCTTTATGTGATTTAATCAAAATATCATCGAATTAGGCAATATTTTGCCGTTTTTTCCACGTTTTTGTGAATTTTCAGT